>NW_010141994.1:0-227 GCF_000699245.1 Pterocles gutturalis
AAAAAAAAAAAAAAATTCTAACTATATATTTTGGGCACGTGGAATAAAGAGAAGGTTGTGCTTTAAGAAAAGCAAAGCTGAGACATCTGCGCCTCTCCCTGCGGGAAGCTGCGGCTCCGAGGAGCTGCACTGACCCAGGGCTGCTTTACCTTCGGTAAAGGGGACGGCCATAAACTCCAGCGTGCACTAAGGACAGGATTTATAGATTGAGCCTTTCCAGCTCCCGC
>NW_010141995.1:0-15934 GCF_000699245.1 Pterocles gutturalis
GGGGCGGCTGCGCGGACAGCTCCTCTCACACTGCTCTTGTCCCAGCATGAAGTGCACGGGGGGCCCTGTGTGTGCTCGCCCGCACTCCTCGCTACCCCTGGTGCCTTCTGGCTGAGCCTTGGGCAGAGGGAGTTACCCACCGCTGGGGGCTTCACAGGTACTTCCAGCCCCTGCCCCTCCTGCCCCTCCGCCACTTGTTGACCCCTGGGAGGGTCCTTTTCCCCTACGACCACCTCAAGGCCCTGCCAAGTCCCAAGGGGTGGTGGATCGGACAACACTGGTTCATCCTGGTCCAGTTTGGGACACCCCTCCTGCAGCAGCGGGGACACCTACAACAGGTCACTACAAAATTAACGCTGCAAAAATAACGCTACACAAGCACTGGCTAGGAGCACAACACTTCCTTCCAGATCTCCTTCCAGATCAAAGGCCTAAATACATGTGTTTTAACAGGTACACTTGTCGTACTGCAGGAAAGCTCCAGTCTCTATTTTTCCACCCAGCAACATCACCTGCAGATGCCTGGATACGTGCAGCGCCCTCAGCCAATGCACCAGAAGACATGCGGAGTGCGAGGCGGCTGATCCTCCAGGATGGGTGCTGAGAACTGTGTGGCTTCATCACAGACCCCAGCCACTGTCTCTCTTCCTCCTTGCACGTCAGCCATAGGTCGAGGCTGAAGTGCTGCCTGCTAAAGTGCAGGGACCAGCAACAAGCAAACTACAGGAAGGTGCAGAAACACCAGAGATGTCGACCAACAGAGGCTGGTTTGAAAGAAGTGCTCGCTGCTCTGTACCTCTCTGGGGCCTGTGCTGCAGAAACCTGCAAAGAATTCTGCTTCAGTATGAGTCAAAGTAAAACTGTGTAACAACAGCATCACTGTGACCTGGGCAAAACGACACTTTAGCAAAACATTTTGGGGCAGGGGGAAAATAGCCAGGACAAGGAAAAACATAAAGAAATGGTGTCTTCACATGCACTGATAATTTTCTGAAAAAAACCCTTCTTTTCTTGGGTCTGAGCTCCTGCGACTAAAATGGCTGCTGGGAGATCCAGCACTCCACTGTAGCCAGCTGCAAGCTGCATCTCTGAGCTGATGCAGGCGTTGCATCTGCAAACCGCTAGCCCTCCCCTCTGCCTCTTTTTCCTCATCAAGAACCACCTTCTGAAAAGCCCACCAGGGAAACAGGCCTGCGTTCAGCCTGTCCTCTTAGCTCACCGCTTTTCTGCTGCAGGGGGAGGGGGTCAAATTCCAGAGGGAGAGAGGGAAGCAAAGCCACCTGCAATGCAATCAAAGGGCTGCCGTGGAAAGAAGCCGGGCAGCAAAGGAAGGATGATTTACTGACAGAAGCTAAGCCAATATAAACACTTATGATACAGGTGTCTGTGCTCTAAGAGATTGACTGACTTAATTCAATTGTTTTGTAAATCGATTTAGCTGAATCTGTATAAAACTGGTGTTTAAACAAGCCCAACAGTGTTTAAAAAGTCATTAATAAAACATACCACCATAAAACAAATACATATTACCAAGGCTTCCTTTTTGCTGACAAAATATATCCTTTCCCCCCGTTTTTCTTTTCCCCTCTGTTGTTTTCTTTAGCAGTTGTACATTCTTCTGTGCTGTGACTGCCTCTTTTTTTCTGTACTATACAAAATACGGTTGTCTCCATTCAAAAGTGTGCAAGTCCACATCTAGGATTTCTCACTGTTGTGTAAAGTAGAGACATTTATTAATTTTTATATAGCTTCCAATAAGATTCAACCCAAAACAATATTTTAAAGCAGATTTTAAGCAGAGTAGTTTGTGCTAGATCCAGCCTGACCCCTTTAATTCTCTCCAAACTGACCTGTCTTACAGTTTGGAGTTATTTAATCACTCTGAAAAGCTGTGGCTATTTTTCTTGTTTTCAGCAAGGTCACTTTTTAAAGACAACATTTGTGTTTTTCAGTCCTATTCCACAATAACCCAAATCAAATCTTTATCTGTGTCCAAAATTAACTGTTTCAAAATTCCAAGATCTTTTCCCAAGCTTGGCCCAAATGCCCAATTAGTTCGGTCTGCTCTAACCAAACCCCTTAATTTTTTAAATAAATGCATGATAGAGTTAAAAAAAAAAAAAAAAAAAAAAGACTAGGTTACTGAACCCCTGGCAGAAGTCAACAACAGCAGGACTGGCATAGGTAAGTCTTCCCTAGATGTCTTTTTTTGTGATCTTTGATTCATCCAGAGGAGGAATTTTGGCAAGTGCTTCCTGCATCCAGATATTGTTTACCGTGACATCCATTTGGATACACTCCAAGTGTAGACAAGGGATTTAGATGTCCAGATTATTTGCCCTCATGGCACCAACGCACAAACAAAACTACTGGGAAGATTAGAGATCCCATCTGCTTAAACTGCTCCCCTTTTCCTGCCAGCACTGATCCCTCTCTGATAACCCTGATGATGGGGATTTAAGCCCCAGTGCCACTAACTGAGACTGGCACCAGCATAATGATTACATTTCCCACGGGACCACACTTCCAGCTCTATGCAGTCCATCTCTGCTCTTCTCATCGCAGAAGTAGTCTTATCTCTGCTGGTGGGGCCCCACACCTTGGCCCCCAGCAGTGGTCCCCAACAGTTCTTGTGCAAGGCACTAGGCAAAACTGTAGGAGAAAGATGGCTCTTGCCCTTTTATTTGTCTGCTTAACCAAAACAAGATGGTCCAAATCATGAGAAAAAAGAGCAGATAACAGAAGGAATTACAGGAAATGTAGATCTTAGTTGTCCTTGCACGAGTGCAAGTTGTTATGCTAGTTTTACTCATACTTTGAAATGTCACCTCTTTGGGCTCTGGCCAAAAATATTAAGTTCTAGTCCCCATTGGAAAAATAGAGGCTTTGACCAAAAGAATCTTTACTAAGCTTTGACTAAACCATTTGTTATCAGTAATTGCTACAAAATAAGAGACACTCTGTTCAGGCCTGAATCTTTGGAAGGAAACACAATAAGTAATTATGAGTTTACAGAGCAATTACATAATGGTTTAGTCTCAAGCACTTTCCTTGCTGGTAGACAATTCTGTCTTTAGGCTGTGAACTCAGAGTGGGGTTTCACACTTTTGCTTCCCTTTGTCATTTGGACCTGGGGAGCAAAGCCTTCCATGACTTCAAGTGCTCAGCGTTGTGGTTCTGCTCCCCAGAAAGAGGGCACCTCCCACAGCCAAATGCACACCTTTGACTTATGAACAATATTTTCCATGGACTCCATGGGAATTTCGCCAACGCTGAATCCATCAAAACCTTTTCTAGCCCAAGTTACAGGCCTCCTAACCAAATAATGACTTAGCTCGGCCTGACTCCATTTGAGAGCACAGATAAGAACACAGCAGAGACTAATCTCCCTGGGAAGCACTCATACGTGTGTGCTGTGCTATTGCAGTCTTAAGCCTTCTCCTGCAGTGAACACATCAGGCTCTGGTAATGTTCCTCTCTGAGCCCTCTCCTTGCGTGGGCCAATTGCTGTAGATGATGGGGAGTTAGTGATTATGGCTGATGACTGCTTGAGGGCATATGTTCCCATACTACCAAAGAGGAGCGATTTGAATCATAGGAATCCCCTCCTTTTATTTTTCTCTTTCTGCAGTGGGCCTAGTGCCATTAAGACTGGTCATTGTTTACCTGCTCTCTTGTCATCCCACCTCAGTATTTCAGCTATGAGATCCAGCTCCTGTTCTTGTTTGTGGCAGGTAAATGCAGTAACCCTTTGCATTTTCTAGTGCTTTTTGGTGTCCTTGCTTATCCTTTTGATGGGTCAGAGGATGCCTTCAGTGCTGTCCAAACCCCTGCTGTATTCAAATAAATTGCCTTTTTCTTTTATTAATCTTCTATAAAATACTGTTTGCCCTCTAGGGCTGACAGTTATTCCCACACACTCAAAAGCAACAAAACACAAACACACTACATCCTTTGTAGTCAGCATAGCAGGTAAGAGCAAAGATGCCCGAAGTTGTGCTTGTGGAAGGCCACTTAAAGAGTGGCGGCAAACAGTCACTAGGGGATGTGCTCATAATAATATTGATATGAAGTGCAGCCCATGAATGCTGAGGTAATGTACCAAGATGACCACCGACATAAGACCCTTCTCTAGGCTTTTCACAAAGGTTTTCATGAGCCTGGACTTGCCTGTGGACCATAAGGGAGGAGCTGCGGTGGGACATGAATTTGTTTAGAGGGAATTGCAAGGCTTGTTAGTGGAATGGACTATGTGAGGAAACAGGCAGCTGCACAGCATAGTGAGGACCATCTTTAAAGCACAGTGAGTGCTTAACTGCTCCTAGATCTCTTCTTTCATCTGTTGTGCTGTTCAGCAACTGAGACTCTAACAAGCAGGTGCACCCAGCTCTATGCAAGGAAGCAAGCAGGCTGAGGCTGTAGGTTTCACAGCAGAGGCTGTAAGGCATTGAAACTGCAGAGCTGGAAATCATTGCTGTGAAAGCACATTTCATCCCTTTCTTTCCGTGAGTGGAAATCCTTACACCTCCTGCCTCCTCACCCCCAGTACCCCAAAACACATTCAACTGCACTGTGTAACAGGGAAAAACTTAATCTGCAAGACAGGTCCACGGCAGCAGGGCTTCTCCCTCACCTCTGGGGAGAGCATTTGGGCACAAGCAAAGGAACTTTTTATCACACAAAGCAAATTGCTGTTTACGAGTTAGATTGCCACAGAAAGCCTAAGCCATTAAATGACAGAGACAAGGAATAAGAGGGGAGGATGGCAAAGAGTCAGTTTAGGTAGAAGAGCAATTTTGCATGTTGGGTTTTTTTTTCAGTTTTGAAGAATAAGAGCATTTCACTTCCAGCATATGATGCACAGTAAATGCGGAAAGGCCAAGCAGAGGAAAAAGGGGGGAAAGGACCTGAAAGCCTTCAATACATTATTGAAGTATGAGAAGGAAAAGGTTTTGTTTCCATGGCAACAGGTCCTGTGGTGCTTCTGCTGGAGCAATGTACCAGAGAAAGAGGACTTTCCCTGTTAGGGATGTCAGTGAATTGAAAGATAATTACAGAGACCCCTTCCCTCAACTGGGTGCATTTGTAAATATTTTACTTGATTTATGTAAGTGCTCAGCTGTTACATAGCCCCTGGAAATCACTGTCTCCATAGATGACAGAGAATGAGCTGTTGGGCACATGTAAGTGACTGTCACAGGCCAAATGTCTGTGACGGTTTGGATGCATTGTGGTTTTTTGCCCTTCCACCACACTTCTTTGCTGTATGAATACGGCCTGAGGTGTCAATACAAACATAGAAGTTAAAATCCTTCTTGACTGCAGATTTTGGATTACAAAGTTGCAGTTCTCTTCCAAGATAAGAGGACTTTGTTCCCATCTGTCATCTCTGGTTGCCCACATACATATATGACAAGGCTGAGGTGCTCCATGGCAGCTGTTTTGCCACAGCAGCACGGCATGAAAGAATTCAAGAGAAAAAAGGAATATGAAACAGGAGACAGAACTTGAGAGATACGGAAGATACTGATATAAGAAGAACTGGAACAGGACTCCAAGCATAGCTTTCATCCTCTTGCAAGGCGCATCATTAGATCATCACTTACTAAAAATGATCAGCTTTAATACTAACTGAAACTATCTGTCTATGGTATGGTGATACTCAGAGGCTCAGAGAGAGACTGTTACACATGTTGTAAAACAACCACTTTGCTCCAAAGAACTTAAAATCCAAGTGGTTAAGAGCAAGATTTAGATATCTGTATTTTGCAGATGGGAGGCGGGGATGAGGTGTAAGAGGTTAAAACACCTTGTCTAAAGTTGCACTGGAAGTTTGTGATAGAAGGGGTTGAACCTACAGCTCCTGACCTCCATCCAAATGTCTAGTGGTACAAATATCTCCAGATTAGTATCTCTAGGTGTTCAGTTGAAGTATTCAGCAGACACGGCTCAGCTGCTGAGACCCAGCATAATCGTACAGATGGAAGCTGTATATAAGCATACAGCTCCATGGCCATGGGAATGTGATAGACACTCCTCTGCCCACCATAGTTTCAGCAAAGACATTTTCTTCCCAAACTAAAAACAGGACTAACTAAACAAAAAAAACCAAAAAAAAACAACCCAGCATCCTTCAGCCATAATAGAATATTATATAATGGAAGTAGGAGAACATTTACGAGCTGGAAGGTAGACATCTCTACACTGATCAGCTGCAGTATAGTCACTTAGGGCAGCAACAGCCACTCTCTGCTGTATTTTAAGGGCCAGAACCTGAAAGGACATGCTGGGAAAAATTTCTATTGGGCAGGTCTGTCTGGTGTCCTTCCTCTTCTTTTTGCCTCTGCCTGACTAACTTTTGGGAAGGAAATGTGGGGAGGAGGCAAGTGGAGACTGAAGTGTAGCAATAGCTAGAGAAAACAACTACGTGTGCTCTCAGGTACCAGTGCCAGGATCAGCAGCAGGTGAACAGCTTACAAAACTGTGCTCCAAATGAGCATTCTTAGCACCTCTGGATCCTGAAGGGAAAAATGTACATAGGTGTTAGGACCTGCACAGCAGTACCCTTTCCTTTCTCTGGGGAAGGAGCTGTCAGTAAATGCTAATCACAACCTGAAGCTGGCAAAGCAGTCACAAAAAGCAGAGTGGACAGAGACTGATGGGCACAGATAACGTCCTCCTGTCGCTCCCTGCAGTTTTGCATTGCAAGATCTCCCTCCTTAGTGGTTCCAGCCCTTCTTTTATCCCACCTAGTCAAGTGCCATTCACTCATTCCTGCCACCAGCACGGCAGTGACAAACCATAACAGCAAAACTCATGTAGCATCTCATCCGTCCTGTTTTCATGTTCTGCCCCAGTTGCCCATCATGGATTTCTCTTGTAAACTCTCGGGACACACAAAATCTACACATCTACATCTGCAAGCGCAAGAGGCTCTGGCCTCCATTAGCCTCATGTCACTATAGTCATTAAGGATAACATCACATTGCCCATCACATTACCAAAGAGGTAGATTTCTTTCTCTTATCAGGCACCAGAACAGCATGGTGGCTATTTGAAAAAATAGGTTGTGGATTTTGAGCCAACCATGTATTTTTTATTTCTTTTCCTTGCAATATTCTCCATGCAGAGTCAGAGAAAACCTGCAGGGTTTTTCTACAGGGCTCCTCTTGCAACTATGCAAAGCTACCAGAAGGTGATCCTGGAGAAGCATTTTCAGTATCCCTTGGAGGCTGGGCAGTGACACAGCGACACTCACAGCAGGGCACTCAGTGCAGGACTTAAGGCACACAGACTTAGCAAATGTGACAGGATGGAATATCCCACAAGCAACACAAAGATCCTGTAAATGATCTACCGCACAGCTCACCCCAGATCTCCACATTTAGGTATGGGTATCACATCCTCCTGCACCCAACCCAGGGAGTTCATGTGTTGGAGCTGAACATGAAGGACTCTGGAGGGGGAGAAGCAGGAGCTGGAACAGGCCTGAGGAGAGCGGGAGCACAGCTTCCCTGTAAACAACTCCAAGGCATGGAATTTCTCCTGGCCCAACACCAAGGGCATCCCAACTGCCTGGCTTCAAATCAACATAGCACTGTAATTCTCATCTGCCCATTACTAAATTATCCTCTTCCTCTACCCACTTTCCCTGCAAAAGTTAGAGAAGCACAGGGGCCATCTGAGTATTTGGTGGCTTTACATAGCCCATAGGCTGCTCTGAATACAGAACTGGTTCTCTAGGTTCAGCTCATGCTGGAGATGCCCCCTACACTGGAGACCATATCAGGAGTGGGAGTCAGTGCACAGCCTTGTACACAGCCTGCCCTAGCGGAAAAAAGGTTTTCATCAGCTCGTCTCTGTTAGGGGACCTGCACCCAGCCCATAAACATCTCTCCCAGTACAAGCTAATAAGTGGTCAGAGAGTGCAGTGCCTTCCCCCTCCTGCAAGGACACCCCACCCGCAGCTGTGCACCTTAGATAAACTGCCAACAAATTATGGAGGCGAGGCAGAAAATCATTCCTACAGCTCCATTTGCAAGATAATTTATAGCATCTGCTTCTGAATTCAAACGAGAGCGACGCTGCAGCCTTTCTAACCTGTTGCTCTTGTTGCATGGTAGTCACCATCTTCTGGCTGTTCAGGGAGCCTCTGTGAAGGGGAAACTCCATAATGGACCTCGGGCCAGCTATTAGCAGATGCTTGTCCCAATTGCAATAGAGATCATAGCTCCTTTGGTTGCCCACAGCCTCAGCAGAGGGGTCAAGGACTGAAATAAGGTGACAGAGATGGCGCTCCTGCTCTCATCCTGCTGTGCTGGAAGGATCAACAATCAGGTATAAGAGGCAAAACAGGGAACCATACTTTCTCCTGTCTCACATAAGCAGTCATAGGAGAAGTGACACTAACGTGCCAAGGAGAAGCGGCTCAAATGTGGTTTGCCTTTGTCACATTCTCAAGCTGGGAAATCAATCCATTTCATGTACTTGCCATACATTGACAGGGTGCACCAGGCCACCCTGGTTTTTAAGTCACAAAATCTTTGTCTAACCTTGGTGGTTTGATCTGGGATTAGACTCTCCCCTCGCCTATACCTGTCAGGATGAGGCACAGATTAACATCTCTCGTTTGCAGTGTACACCTCAGTCTCTTGCTCTTTCTGCTGTATAGTCCTTCCTCAACCGCATCAGAGCTGCCAACCCCCTGTGAAACCTGAGTTTCTCACCCACATCTGGACCCTAGTTCCTGCTAGCAAAAGGTAGGGAACAAGATGCTAATACCCCTCAAAGCAGGATAATAACCCCAAAGGTATCTGTTTGGTCACATCTGGTGCCAGCTCAGAAGACAGACAACATAACAGTCAATCCAGCCTGCCATGGTAAATGCATTTTCAGAGTCTGACACCTCTGCTCGAACTTGGATATCTCTAAGAGTAGAGTGAATTGTCCTTTGGAGGTCCACATGTCTGTGTCTTGGCCACTGGAGTTACAGAAGACATGTCCCCCTTTCCTCAGTAAATGATTGGATTAGACTCTCTGATGCTCTGCCCACAAGACTCACCATGTGAACTGAGGCATGTTGTGGTAAATCGTGCTTCACACCGTGATACAGACTGTGCCAGAGCCACTCGGGCAGAGGTGCGCAGCCCTGTCTCTCCCATGGGTAGTGCCTCCTACCAAGGAGGGGGCAGGAGGACTGTAGCAAGTGCTGCTACACGCACTCCTTGTGGTGCTCCTGCTGCCACTGGCCTTTCAAGAGCCCATCTGCTCCTCTTCCTCCTCCCTTTCAGTTTATGCAAAGCAGCTCATTAGTCCCATTAGCAGCTGAGCACCATCTCTGATTGTTCATCAGTGATTCCTTTGTCACCCTCCATCACTCCTGTTGAGCCTCATTAGTGCTGCTAGGAAGCAGGAGAGCTGCTTGGATATTTAGAGGGAGAGTGGGGTGCTCTTTACACTTTACTGGTCTTTAATATCCCTTCTCCCCTCACCACCTCTCTCCTCACCTTAGCCCTCCCTGGAGAGCCTCCTCTTAACATGGGGAGTTATCCAGGAGGAATGACTGGACAGGACTAGACTGATGGTTTTGAGACAGTTTTGAGAAAGGCAGTTTGGAGGTATGTAGAGGCTCAGTCCTTGGTCAGGAGTGTGCAGGCCTGTGTAGGGCTGGGTACCTATAGTGGGGCTTAGAGTGTACCCCTGTGCATACACACATTGGCTGGGATATCTGTAGCAGCCTGAAAATGAATGCAAAGAGATCATCATCTGCACACATCCATCTTGGGGAGGTACGTGCCCCAGCTACAAGCAGGGCAACTTGAAGATGTGGTATCTGTGTCAGGGACTGTGTGTGAACACGTCTCCACTCAGGACACCCACCTCCCTGACTGTAAGCCAATGGAGAGCTGTACCACGCTCCCAACAGCCCCACAGAGAGCAACCGCCTTGGTTACTTATGAGAATATTCTTTCATGCTGCACTTAATTATGGAGGCAACTAGACAGAGACTAATCATTCATTCTAATACAGGGGAGAATAATTGTTCTGATGGCAGGAGATACTTGGCTTCTCTGGGAGGAGAAGAGATAGTGTGGGGAGGAGGAGGCTGACGAAAAACCACAGGACAAGGAGAGGAGGAAGAAGGAGGAACAAAATCCTAAATCAGTTACCTAGTACAGACACCTTTATGACTTCATAAATGGAATATGCTCAGTGTCAGCAATATTTGCATTACAGCATCACAAGGATACCTCTCCCTAGTCAAAGCCCCAGGCCCTGAACATGCCAGCAGTCAAACTGGGTGACATTTTAATACCACTTTTCATCTCAAGATTGTGTCTTCCTTCCAAAGGGTCCCAAGGAGTTTTTATAACCTTTCCAGACACATAATTCATGTCTTGTGGCACTGAAATGGAGTCTGTTCCTGAGAAGGATGAGCCAGCTCCACCACTGTGCAGGAGTTCTGGACATAAAGCAGTGACAGCTTCTGTACCCCTCTGAAACCATGGGGTGTGCATGTGTGTGAGGAGGGGGATTTCAAGGCAGGAGAATGCAATTGCAGAGTATGGAAGCTGGCCAGGAGCTGTAGCCAAGTCCTCAGATAATATGTAGGTTAGCACTGGGGAGCTGTAAGAAACGGCACTAGTGATTCAGACCATGGCAATCCTCCCGCTGTTTCCCTGGTGGATCACACCCCTACAAGTGGTCGGACCTCTGTGTGTCTGGGGATGGCTCTTGAAAGAGGCTGCAAGCCAAGCTCCTGGCATGGGTAGTTGTTCTGGATCAATCACCAAAAAACAGGATATTGATTCAAGTGTCTTGGACAAAATCCAGGTTTGGGAAATGGCATCACACACTTCTAAATCCCCCTTTTGGGTTTAAACCAAGTCCCACTATTTTCCTTTCCCGTTGCTGGGAACAGAGACGGCTGTGTTCCCACCCCAGTTCTCCCACACTCTCCCTGGATGTCTGCTCCTTGTCCACAGCCGCCGTGAAGATCCTGGGTGAAATGGATCTCCTGCTGGAGACGGTGTACCTGTGAGGCTGTGTTACTCCCAGAGCTGTCCTGCACTGTGGCTGGTGAAACGCTCCCATGTGCTGCCTCCAGTGAAGGCTTCTTCCTTGCTCCCCACTGAGGATGGTGCTGGCTGACAGACATGAGGCAGGGTTGGCCTTCACTCTCTGGAAAGTGCTCCTCAGCTTTGTCCTGTAGACCTCACAGAGAATCAGCATCCTCTACAGAACATAAATCTGTCAGAAACTGACCCTTCCCTTCCTCAGCCAGTGGACTGCTGCAGTAGCAACACAAAGCTGACGCAGAACACCTGCCTTCCTATACAAACAGACTTCCCTCTCTGGCTCCCTAAGTAGCAGAAGCAGAGCTTTCCCTGCCCTCTGAAGCTGCAGGCCATCATGCATACAGTATTATGTTTGTATATCTCCTTCGTCTTTCTCATTGCTGCATCTCTCCACTTTCATCTAATTTAATTGACTGCTCTGGTTATGAAGAATCATGGTGTCTAGGCACCAGGAGCAATACTTAGCATGTTATTGCCATTTTCACGTCCCAGAGCTGCGCAAACATTAACTAACGCTAACTCTAATTAGCTGTGACTCGCTAGAAAGTAGGTAAGCTTGATATTAACCCCATTTTTTAGCTGGTGACACTTAGACTCAGAAGGCTCAAAAGTTACTTGTCTCCGCTGTGGAGCTGAGTTCAGCAAAAGGACCAGGATGAAAATGGACAACTATGTTTTCCAGGCTGTTTCACCCCCCTGAGGGATATTCTGGCCTCCCACACAACATGCATTTGCCCCAGCCACACCTCAGGAGCTGCAGACAGGATGCCTCAGTCCTGCCATTCTACACCCCCCTAGAAGTGCCTATGCTATGCTCAACCAGCTGAGAACCCCTCCACTGGCCAGTGGTACCCTCACCTACTGCCATCTCTCCAGAGTATCCAGCTGTCACACACGATGCCGCCAGGACCGAAGGTTTCCTAAAGCCATAATTATGCAATAGTGGGGCACAGGCTGCCCCCTTTCTCCCATTTTTCCCACCTGAAAGATGTTGAATGAAATGGCAAAAGTCTGCACTGACAGTGCTAGAAGCCATATTATGAGTGGAAAGTGATGCTCTGAAGTCCTGCTGTGGTCCGGTTAGCACCTGCTGGAGAATACATGCAGTTTCTAAATGCTACAATTCTTTCTTTGAAGAGAGCATGGCCCTTGTGCAGGGACATTTCAGTTTTAGATATTCTAAGTCACTGCTATGTTATTCTGACCCGAGAAACTCTCTGTACTTTCTTTGTGTTGGTCTTCTCCACTAAAATCCAAAGCTATCTAGAACTTCAGCATTTCACTCCCAGGAAAAGAGCCAGGGAAGTCCTTTCTTCTTCCTTCATTCTTGCTCCTCTGCCTCATAGCAGACCTTTCAGGGAAGTAACCAGAAATAATGGCTGATGGACACTCTGCAAGAATAGTTTAGGAGAGGTTCTCCACTAGACAACTGCTAACTCAGCTAGTTAGTCTGCCTCAAAGTTCCCTCAAGCCACTTCTATCAGCAGTAACCCTCACCTTCACTCCTCTCTGGGTCATCACACTCTTCGACCTGCTCCACTGTGCTAGCTTCCTACCCAGAGCTGGTTCCATCTCCCTTGAGGATGAATCTGCTGGGTCTTTCTTCACTGCATTGCTTGAAAGGGAGCCTGAGCTGTCTGCACATTTGCATAAAAAGTTAGGGTTTCTCTTTTGCACACACCCTGTGAAATGTTCTCTGTTTAGTGTTGTGTTTACAAGAACAGGAGATGTTGCGGAAATATCACAGCTAAAATGATTGTTGAAAATAGTCTTCCCACCCAATACCAGGAATGGATGGGAAGAGGTGTCAAAGGTAGCACTGGCCAAAGTTGATGATTCCTGAGCTGAACAGAATGCCACTGTACAGTCCTCTTCCTTTGTATTATTTTGCCACTGTATAAAACTTGAGGGCACTCAGCTCTGGGGAACAGTGGGCAGTTCTGGTCCCTGCTCCCCAGGAGGGCAGAGTGGAGCCAGAGGAGACATGGAGAAGAGCAACTAAAATGGCCAGGGGGATGGAGCAGCCACCTTGGGAGGAGAGACCGAAATGGCTGGGGTCTTTGCTTTGGAGACGAAGATGGGCAGGAAAATTCACAGACTCACCAAGGCAGCAGAACTGCTGCTTACCAAATGCTGTAGTGCTGGTGGGGTACACAGGGAAGGCACTGCTGAGAGCAGCCAGGCTCCTACACTCTTTATACTGGCACCACAGGACACCGAGAGCTGGGCTGTGGGGACTATTATTGTGACTTGGTGGGTCATTACATTATATATCACACCTGTATCATGCACAGTGAGTGTGCTTTCATGCAGGCCCAGCCTGTACAGAAATGTATCACACAAAAGAAAACCTGCAGCCATCCAGTCCCAGCAAGCACCAGCCACCCCCCGTCTCTGACCCAGTCACACCTCAGTGTACGCAGTGGGCAGGCAGCAGGACAGGCAGGATCCAGGCACTCTGTGACTCCTTTATACAGCCACAAAACTGTTCCAGTGTTATCTACAGCTGTAGCCTCGCACAGCAGGACTTATTCTTGACGCCAGCAGGGCTGTGGCTGAGCAGAAGGAATAAAGAAGCCATTTCACATTCAGGAAGCGAACATGTGCACCCACTCTCTGAGACAAAATGGGATGAGGGAAGAAGTGCATAGGGACTTCAGACACTTATATTATCCAAGCACCCTGGGGTGCTTAGAGACAGAGGGGAGGATAAAACTGCAGTCACTTTCAGTCTGCCTGGGAAGATGGGCATTGAGTCCAGTCAGTAGCCAGGAGCCATCTGCCAAGTGGGGTGAAGGTTTGCTTCTCCTTATTGCACTAGCCCAACCCTCATTTCCTCACTAGATGTATTCAATAAGCAGTGCTCAGTCTGGCAGCTGTGTTACAGCTCACACATGAGTTAGAGACAGAGTTTACATAGAAATGAAGACAAGGAAGAATATACATAGTCTGTAGAATTTCTCTCCCCTCATTCACACCCTGCCTTTTTAATATTCCCAACACACCTTTGCCTCAGGACTACAGCCATGCATCAGGGCTTCATTCAGCATAGTATGTATAGTTTTTGGTGACAGAAGACATCAGATGTGTAAACAGGTGGTAGAGGAAGAAAGAAGCAGAGGAGGAGAGAAAATTATCCCTCCTTCAGTTACATTCTGTATGGAGAGCAAAGCAGTGTCAAATTGAGGAGCTTTAAGAATTAATTTAACTACACACTTTGGAGCACACACCTACCTTCGCAGGGCTGTGTGTGAATATTCTGTATTCTTCATGCAGAACGACATCTCCTAGAGTTTATCACACTTTGACTCCTTTGCTAGGAACCAGAGTGCTCAGCTTGCACAAGTCTCAAATAATGCAGCAGAGTTCAATGAAAGACCTTACCAGGGGAGATGTTTTTATTCTTGTGATGTAGTTTATGTGATTCGTGTCGGTGGGAGGCAATGCTGGGACTGTGTGGAATGTGGCCTTCTCTGTGTATATAGTTCTGTGTGTATAGTTTGTAATTAACAACTTAACAACATTGTTAATCACCTGGTGTTGAGTGGGTTTGTAGAGCACATATGTGAGTCCTCCAGAAACCCCTAGACGAGAGCCGAGAACATTCCAAATGAGAGAAGATTCTGACAGAAGAAAAGGACGAGTGCTTAAAAGTCATCTGAATGGACTTATTTAGTTACACACCGATTGGCCAGTTTTGGGTCCGCACACCGATTGGTCGGATTTGGATCCGCGCACCAATTGGTCAGTTTTGGATCTGTGCATCGATTGGCTGGACTTGTGACACCAGGCACCCGTTGACTGGTCGGTTTTGGATCCGTGTATTGATTGGTTGGACTATGGATATGTATTGACAGAAGGTACATAAACGGGCAAGAGCTGCTGTTGGTGAGCATCTTGGTGGAGTGGTGACTCCCAGCGTGCCCAGCACTGTTGGCCTGGCCAGCCCAGTGCTGTTTGCTTGTCTCTTATTCACTTAATAAATCCTGATTGGTTATTGAAATTCTGTTTTGGGACTACATCATTTGTAACATTCTAAACCACTGATTTCATTCACACTCATTCTTTCATGCCCACTTGTTCTCAGGCACCAACAGGTGTGTGCCTGTGTGCTCCAGCTAGGACTCCTTGCAAAGACAGGAGGACAAGGGACACAAGCTAATGAGTCATCACACCTCTAGAGTTCCTCTTAGGCAGGCAGTTACAGGCTGGTTTTGGATCTGTCTTTTGTTCACTTTAAGGGTTCACAGTGGTTATGATCTCTTATCTCCCTGCCCTGTTCCACCTCTCAGAAGTATTAGGAAACATTGCTGATTTACTCATTCTCTTTAGTCTCCTTACCTGGATGTCTTTAATAGCTTGAGGCTTGTCCTTTATCTTACCTCTTAATGGCTTCAGTCTGTGTTTTGCTTTATTCCCAATCTTGGTGTTTTGAGAAACTGCAAGATGTGCTGTGATCTTGGTAATCTTCTAGTTTAGGCGTCATCAACAGCTGTCATTCTCATCCTTCTGCCACGTCCTCTGATGCAGTTCATGCCCATCCATTCCACTCTCATTGTTTCTGTTAGATCTTCACAACATCTCTGGCTAAGGCATAGTCCCAGTCCACACATCTTCCATTACTATGCCTGGAAGATCCTATCATAGAGAACAGACATTTTAAATGCATGGCATATTTTGCTGAAGAAAAGCTATGTTTCTCTAATGAGTGATTCTTGTGTCTGTAAGAAGCATGTTCTGACTGCACAGTAACCTGGTACAGAGAGTTCGGCAATGGGACTTCAGTCACCAAGAGACATGTGAGTGTGTAGAAACCCGTTCCTTGGATGGCCACTGTCAAATCTTGACTATAGGCC
>NW_010141995.1:15953-21117 GCF_000699245.1 Pterocles gutturalis
GGGGCAGGGTATGGGGGTGTTGGAAATCCACATTTATTTGGCCAAATAAAAAAAATCTGACAGGTTGATTTCTTTTTTTTTTAATGATGTCTGTTTGAAGATGTTTACCCTGTTGGAAAGCTGGGCTGAACCCTGGCAGAGGGAGATGGCTCACTAGTGAGGCTGGGAACGGTTCCTGGTGAGTTCAGTTTCCCAGCACTGTATCACTTCTGCCATTTGCCATTCAGCTCCCCCGGGCTCAAGCAGAGCCTTGTTCCCCAGACTGGTGGTCCACTAGGTATCCAGTAGCTTTTTACAGATCAGGATCCTGCCATGAGGGACTGCACGAGGTGCAGATTTGCTGATGTAGTTAGGTGCCTGGGAGTTTCTGAAGATGCTGGTATGACCCCTCTCAGGCACCTAAATACTGTTGTAAATCTCCCAGGGACTGCGGGACTTACCCGGCACGCACAAGAAGCTGAGACCAGGATATAGATCACCATAGCTTCTTTCTAGCCCTAGACCAAATCCAAAATCTGGAGCTGCCCTCCAGGATCTCCCTTGGCAAAGCCATGGGATTGCAGAGGTGAGACCACTCACTTCAGGAAAGATGGTTTTATTCTTCCATCCCTGAGGGTAGGTGACTAAATATCAGGACATCTGGGCCAAATTTACTTGTGTTGTATTTGGGTTCTAGAGCTTTAAGTACAGTCTCATGCTGATGTCTGCACCACCTCACCCAGAGCTGCTATGTGCTGAGTGCAGCCCCTCTCCCTGAACACAGAGCTCACTGCACTCAGCCCCCAGCACATCCTAACAACTCAAAATACAGAAGCAGGTCTGGACTGAAACCAGTGGCAGTCATGTGCAACAGATTTCTAAGGAACTGTGCTCTCAGAAGAGGATGTTGTGGTTTACCGTTAGCACAAGAGATTGCTTATATTGTAGGAGAGAAAAAGGTAGTGTTTGTGGCTGTGATTCAAAATGACATATAATGCTGTGGGTTTTGTGTTAGTTTTATTCCTTCAGTGCTTGACAGATAACAGTCAGAGCTAAGGTTACAGTGTGTGTAAGACAGCCAGATGGGATAAGTCAGGTTATTGACCCGGCTTTGAGCAAGGTCTAAATGACCTCTGAGTTTCTTCCAACCTAAATCTATGGTTTTGCCCCCAAAACACTGTAACTGTTTTCAGTTCTGGAAGAACCTTGTAATACTGGGCTCTGAACTTATCATGTGTATGAGAAAATTATTTCTTTCTTTCTCTTTGCAGTAGTAATCCCTAAGAAACCTTTAAAAGATCTTACGTAAAATACCTATTAACCTGGAAGACACAGTGGAACACACATGAATAAAAGAGATTGGATTTACAGCCCAAAATAAATTAAAAGCAGCAGCACCCAGGAACATAAAGTGGTTCTGAAGATTTTAAGAGAGTTGAGAATGAGTTTGCTCCCTTGTGATGACTAGAATAACACAAGGTAGCTTAAATGGTTCAAATAAAATGCAGCTATTTTGGAAGCAGTGAGCCTTCACTGCTCCACCAGCCACTCTCTCTGTTCACCATCACTGAGACAAAATCTCTGTATTTTCTCCAGCTAAGGAGAAGGGTTAACATTAGCAAACAAAGGACATGAATGAAAAGGTTGAAGTAAGTACATTTAAGGCTAATCTCTCCTGGGAATTATGGCAATGCAGAACTGATCACATCCTGACCATCCTAACTTCTGTCAGTGTATCAGGAGCTCTGGACAGGTGTCTTGCTCTGTAGAGGAGTAATTCAGACCAGTTAGGGCCTTGAGATTGCTGCCTGGTCATCACAGGCAGCCACACAAGAAATGCTCAGTTTAGGGGCTACAGGATGCTTCCAACAAACTGTTACAAACTTAAGACCCATAATGTAATGTAAGACCAATGTAATGTGGTACTGGAAGAGGTTAGACAGAGCATAAGTGCTGTCATTGCTGTGGATCTCTGCCTTAAATGGGAATTTGTTAAATGAAATTCCCAGGTGACACTAGGGAGCTCCTCAGAGAAGGGCTAAAAAGGGTTCAGACATCTATCAGGAAAATTAATAAGCTCAGCAAATGTCTTGAGCATGTGAGCAGGACACATCAAAGTTATCTAAAGCTCTATCACCACTCCATCTTCTGCATCCTGTCTGGAGCCATGACTGTCTCCAGTGATGCAGAGAAAGGTGGAAAAGAAACAAAATTCAACAGATAGGGGGGAGTAAAGCCTTTCTAGGTCCTGAGAATTGCAGAAACATTGAACTATAAGCCTGGCACAAGATTAATATAATGGAAACAAAGAGAGATTGAGTTTCCTTCCAAACCCTTTTGATAAGCCAATGCAACTGATAGTTAAATACTCATATTTCAAAGTTATTTCCTCTCTTCAGAAATCTACCTCTTTAGTTGCATATAAGCTTATCAGGTTTCTAACATAACATACTGCTGAGTGGGGTTCAAACAATTGTGTAGTGAAGGTAGCATTAGAAATCAGAGATAAATTCAGCACTGGAGCTGGTCTGGATACCTTGCCAAAGACCCAGAGGGCTAGATTTGTTTTCAACGCTTGAAAATCAGCATATTGCATGCAGAGGCACCTGCTTTCAGTCATCTCCACCGTGGTTACAGAAGGCACGCCATCCAGTTGCAGAGAGAGGTTACTTTTGTGGCATCCACAGCTCTGGAGTCCACACAAATTCATCTCGAAAACATACTGAGAATGGTGTCTCCAGCCCTGCTGCAATGACTGGTAGGATGGCAGAAGCACTACATAGGCTGGCAGGGTGTTGTGCATTGTAAGACAAAGATAGACACTGGAAAGGGAACAAACTCTTCCTGCAACAACAGACATTGTGGGCTCTTCAATATCCACACAGAACAGGGCAGTTCCACTTTTACACTTCACTTGGAGGGTACAATAGGTAACCTGAAAATGAAAGCTGAGCACACCTGAGATTCCAAGAAGAATTGTATTTTTCAGAAGTATATGTAGCCTGCTATGTTGTGATCTCTCTCAGACTGAAGTTGCAATTTAAATATGTCAAATACAGGCACCGAAATGGGGTAAGAATTGGGGCAGGGCAAGAGAACCCCACGTCTTTCTCTAGTTGATTTCTCCCATCTTTGGGCAGCATCCAGCACTGCAGGACTCTAATCTGGATTGTTAGACTTTGCTCCCCAGGGCTTTGACCATTACCATTCTGGTAAAAATCCCAAACAACATAGCAATAGTCAAGCACTATCACAAAGAAAATATTAGATAAGCAGCATGTAACAACCTTGCCTGGAATTTGGCAGAGGAACTAGAATTAACCTCTGTAGCACTGGAAAAAAAACATGAGGGTCCCTGTTCAGGGAGAAGTTCTTTTTCAGAACTGCAGTGGCCCAGGCACAGGTGACCCACTACATATCCCCCATAGGGTAGCTACCCACTTTATTTTCCTTGAAAATTCCACATCCATGCACTGATCAGGGCAGATCTGCCTTGGTTACATACAGAAAAACAAGTCACAAAGGTACAGCTCAGTGGCAGGGACACTGGAAGTTTCAAAATATTTGGGGGCAGAGATGTATACAGGGAGAAATGCTGAGAAAGAGAATATGAGCAAAATATTTTCAGAGTCTAAATGGCTGGTTTTGGGAGGTGGAGTAGGAAGCATGAGAAAGTACTCCCATTTGGGGATTTGTTGTCATCTCAAGGTAAAAGTGCGGTGCATGCCAAGGCTAGGATAGATTGAGGCTTATTGCGGCTCCCATGTACTTAATGACCAGCTGTGGAGAAAAATTAATGGCACAACAAGGAGATTCTTCACTGCCTGTGGATTTTTGTGAGCTCCAGACTTCTCTGAAAAATTAAAAGAAGAAAAAAAAATCCAAAAGAGATTGGGCATCAAAGCTGAGCAAGGAGGGATTTTTGACTCACATGAAGTATCACCCTCAGATTTGCACAGTAGCCTGTTGCACTCTTTGGGAATACAGCTAGGCAAGGAGAGGAAAATCCATTCTGGAGAGGATTTCAATATTTGTAATTATGTTGGAGGGGAAGGGTGTTCCCAATTTGGAACAAACCCTTAATTTTCACAGGAGGATACGTCTTCCTAGATTTGTGCAGGCCAACTGGTGGGCTCTTCATAGACCAAGGAAGTCTGTCTCAGTGCAAGTGAAAGACAATATGCTGCTCAGGTGGGCTGAGGAAGAGATGAGGTTCATTTCCCAGAGCTGCCAGGAACCAGACTGCAAGTCCAAACTGGGAGGCAGCCTCCATCAGGATGCCCATCAAGATCAAAACTGCACTGTGATCTCTGAATTGGAAGACCCTGAAAGCTGAAAAACCAGTCTGTTTGAACTCTTCCAGCCATCCACAAATGAGAGGCTCTCACCAACTGTTGTCAATACTCTGCCAGACCCTATCTCTAAAAAGGCAGCAGGACTTCTTGCAGCAAACAGTAAGGAGCTACTGAGTGGAGAAGCCTCATAACCCAGCCCATTGACATTCACTGAAGACCTGCTGGGGTGTGAGGAGTCCAGTCCATGTCCAGAGAAAGCAAAATGTTCTGTCACAGAAAGTTGGTTCAGTCCTGTTTGAAATGGCTCAAGCAACTGAACATCCCAGCTTGTCCATTTATGTGACCCGTTTTCTAACGGTGGCCAAGGGATTCAGACAGCACTATAAACTGCAGTAAAATGTAAAGGCCTCCCTACCCTCAGCCTCTCCATGGCCATGAACACTCTACAAAATCCTGGATACATTAAATTAGATAGATAATGTGAGGAACAAGTTAATTGGTGGTGTCACCCAAACTAGTACATCTCATGGCTTAATTAACCAGTAAGTCACCACATGCCACAGAGCTGTCCCTTGTAATATTTCTAATAGATGGGGAAAAGCTGCCTTGAGGAGCTACCACGAAGCACATGCAAATACTAACACAGCCCCTCTCCCTCTTGCATTTGCCTCCTACTTCCCTGGGTAGTGAACAAGATCAGGAGCTAAAAGGTCTCTTCTGCCCAGGGCTGAGCACTGCCTGGCCAAGAAGGAGACAACACTGAATGAGGCTGAAAGCATGACCCCATTGCAGCAAAAGGGAGCCTCTCTCCTACCTGCCAGCAGCAAATCTCCCACCACGCCAGCTGTCTGGAGCATGGTACTCCAGTTAGGCCACTGAAAGTCTTCACG
>NW_010141996.1:0-3975 GCF_000699245.1 Pterocles gutturalis
ATATATAAATATTTATAAACATATACATACATTATAAACACATAAAATATGTATACTCATAAATATGTCTATATTTATGTATGGGTGTGTTTTTGTGGGTTTTTTTTTTGGTTTTTGTTTTTGTTTTTGGTGTTTTTTTTTTTTTTGCCAGATGGCTTCAGTAACAGTAAGATGCTGGTTACTGGAGTTGAACCATTTTTGTAAAACCTGAAGAGAAGGAGCATTAGCGTTGCCTCTGTACCTTTGAGGAATCAGCTGTGGGGAGCTCAGGTGCTCTGGCTGAGTAGCGTGCAGGGAAGAGGGAAACACTACCATCAAATGCAGAAAACTAGAATTATGCGCATCTTGGATGTCTTAATATTTTGTTGCTGTGAGAAGTATTTTTCTAGAACTTTTGCAAGGGATTAATGTGTTACTGCCACAGCCCTAACTTCAAACTGCCTGGGATGAGCTCTGTGCTGAAACGCTACACTGGGCCATGGAAGGCAGGCAAAGCTAGCACAGCGCTTCAGACTGCTTTTCAGGAACAGACGATGATGCTCTTTAAAAACCTCCTTTTCATGCCTTCCAGAGAGTGGTTTTTGGATTTAAACATCCTGTCTCTTCAAGTTGTTTGGATAGAGCTCATGTGAGTGCTGAGGAGGAGAGAATAGATGCTTTATGCGTGAGGAAGTGCTCTGTTTAGCATAGTCAAAGGCTGATATGTTCCGAAGACATAAAAGCAAGAAAGCTGCTCTTTATTACGGTGGTTATGTATTTAAAGGCAGGGGGTAAGAAAAAGGAAATAAAAAGTATGATGGGTTTCTTCCAGCCTGGGCTGATAGTATCTCTGTTGCTTACATAATTTGTGAAAAGGAAATAGTCCTAATGGTTTTTCATGGATCATTGGTTTATGGGCTTGGCTCCAGAAAACCTTCTTGCAGAGAATAATTTAGTTAAAACTGTGACGCTAATCAATTGAAACTGAGACGGTAGATGCTCAGCAAGGTCAGTAACAGGATGTTGATTCTTTTGTCAATACTGTCTACGATGGTGGGCTTCCTGGCCTTATTTGACTTTCCTCGGTTGCACATGAGAGTTCCATTGTACTTTTTTTTTTCTTTGGGTTTTGTTTTTTGTTTTTTTGGGGTTTTTTGGGGGGTGTTTTGTTTTGTTTTATTCCTGGTGTGACTGCCTTTACTGGCACGAGCCAAGGACCTGTGCATCCATCGGGGTCCAGGCTGGAAGGCAGAGGATCCTCATTGAGGCTTCTGGATTTGAGGTGGTGCTTTTTGAAACTCATTTTCCTTAGCTATGTGTCTGAGCCACCTTTGGCTCTAGCAGAGACAGGTGTTTTCTAGAGGACTGAATGTGCTGACACCAGGTGCTGCTGGTTCCCCAGAGCTGGGAGCAGCAGGCAGTGTCCAGATTCAGCAGAGAGATCTTGGCTCCTGACCCCATACGTTAATGGGTCTTTCCGCCATCCTTGGCGGTCTTCCCCTAGCTTACCTAGCATCTCCCTTTTACTGCCTGGGAATGAATACAGTTCAGAAGAAGTGGATCAGGCCAAGAACACCTGTGAGTTGTGGTTCTGAACTGTGGGACATCTTAAGTTCCCAGAGGAGAAAATTCTTGTTGCCTGAAAGTGTTTTTTGGTTGGTTGGGGTGGTTTTTTTTGTTTCTGTTTTGCTTTACTTTTTTCCCCTGAACAGTATCATAGTTTTCCAAATGAGTTCCTTTTCTACTGGTAACTCCAATGCCATTCCACGAGCAGGCGTAGTTTCACCAAGTTGCCAGCTTGAGCTAGAAAAGGAAGTTTTGTTCCTTCCCCTGATGTCAAGCTCCCTAGCAGGTGTCTAGTGCAGAAGTAAGGGGAACCACCAGCTGCTGTGATCTTACATACAGGAGATGTTGGGGCTAGCAACGCCATGGTGTGGCAGTAGCTCCTGGAGATAATATTGCTGCTAATCTCAACATTATGTGGAAAAGCAATTGGCAATAGCTAGGTGTTTCACATGTGTTCTAAAAGCACGCTGTGCATGAGTTTAATGCAAGTGGTCAAGTACCAGTGCCAGAGTGAAACCTCCTCTGAACTGGGCGTCAACCATTTTTTTTCTGGCCATGTGAAGATGTAACAGCTGTGGGGGAGTTCCTGCAGGGATGATGAAAACTTGGTGTACCAGACTGTTACTGGCACCCAGCTCCTTGCTTTCTTCCACTTCTCCCTGAAACCTGCAGGTTGTTCTTCAGCCTCTTTCCAAAAGTTGAACCCAGATCCACATTAAGTGCAGTGATGAAATTCCAACCTGCCGTCTGTCTGAACAGTATCTCCCTGTACTATTAAAAGGCAAAGGATGTAAATGCTTTCTTACGCCTGAGATGTATCTGCCCTTCATATGGGTGCCAGATGGGTGTCAGTTGAAGGATGCTCCATTGTGTTGGTGGAAGAAATTACCGGAACGCTTGCTTAGAGTGAATTTCAGATGGCACCAATATTTAAAAAACTGTTGATAATAGATCTCATATTTAGCCCCTTGCCTTTGAACAAAACAATTTCTAAATCATTTGTCTATGAACATTTTCAGAATATTGAGTGAATTTTACTTCTTTTCCTACTGCTGTGTGAAACCAACAGTTTTGTTCAGAAACAGGTTTTTGCTTTTTGGGTTGTGTGTGTATGGTTGCCATGTTTGCTTTTGCTTGCATATAATCCCCAAACAATATTAACCTACTGTAATATATTTTCAAAATCGATTTATAGGAGACAGAATGTGTTAACGTGCTGTCAGAAATAACCACAGGTTCCTATGGAGTAGGGGAGGGAAGGGAAGGACAGAATTCTTGTGAGTTGGACTAACCACATTATTATAAGGCAGAAAAAGTTGGTTAGAGAGAGAAATATTAAATATTCTGAACAGTTTTGAATAGGTTGTATACTGTCTTTATTCATGCTTTTCTTTAATCAAAACCAGGAAAATAGCCTCTGCTGCTCTGTAAAGGAAGTTTTGTGAAACATTTCCAGTGCTTCTACTAAAAACAAAGAAAAAATAAAAAGTAATTCCCCTGCAGTTGGGAAGTCTTGACTTTTTCTTCTTTTTAAGCTCCTTGCTTTACCCGACTGCTTTTCTTGTATCCTTGCTTACTTTATCAGGTTTTGAACAGTTGAAGGGTGATGTACAGGTTGATGACCTGCGAACAGCAACACTTAAATAAACTGAAGTAAACCAGGATGTTAACTCTAGGACTGTAGTTTCAGGTACTTGTATGCATGAGTTATCTTTTCTTATGTACCGGTCTTCCCAGGGCTTTTCAGCGAGGTTTGGACCTCATCATTTATACAGAGAAAAGAATGAGAAAATTAAAAAATGCTGAAGTAGGCTTAATATAACTTGCTCTTTATTCTTCCTTTCAGTTGCCTTTTAATCGAGTGCATTTTTCTCCTTTCATAGTTCATCTTAACTGCTTTGGACTTGACAGTAGCCTGCTGCTTTCAGACAACTACAGATTGTTTTCCACAGCTTGCCATTACAGAATTTATTAAAAAACAAAAAAGCCACCACTTCTACACCCTAACCTCCCCCCCCCCCAAAAAAAAAAAAAAAGAAAAAAGAAAAAAAAGTAAAGAAAAAAATTGAAACAACTAAGGATGGAGAGCTGAAGTTCATTTTTTAAATAGGGTGCAGACATGTTTGCAAGTTGGAGAAGGGACCTTTTTTCGAAGCTAACCCCTCCAAGGTACCCAGTGCAGGTAGTCCTGGATGCCATGCAAACATGGGAAGAGAACAAAAGTTACCGTGAGGCATTTCTAACCAAATGAATTAGGCAGAAGTATAGGTTTCGATGGTAGCCAGGGACAGTTAAGCAAACCCAAAGTGTTGCCAGTAAAATGGGATTCAAATTTGCTTTGCAACGTCTAGAGTGTGTGTCTGGGAGCTGCTACACTGTGTGAGCCTGCTTTGTGGTGGCATAAGTTCACAGAATCACAGAATCACAGAA
>NW_010141997.1:0-17784 GCF_000699245.1 Pterocles gutturalis
ATATAATAGTATAATAACCATAGCAATAATGATATGCAGTGATGGGGTTATTTAGCAATTAACACCATATAATTCAATTCATTGGCTGCTTTCACTCAATATCAAATCCCCTTGAGGTACACATTGAACTTCCCCATCCTTTTGCATTACCCACCAAGTATACTCTGACTCAATTCTGTCTGGGGTGCCATGCTGCCACTAAATTTGCTTTTCAAGGCCCAGAATAGTATTCTGGGCAGTGGCAGGTGGCATGGCATATGTTTACAGCCATCTGATGGTTGCTTCCACCATTGTGAGCAGACAGTGTTCGCTGTGGCAAGTTTGTGGGAGAGTGATGTAACTGATCTGTCAAGCCTATCCATATTTATATTTTAACCATCCTCCTCCATACCAGAGAGGTTTTAACTACTTGGCTTGTTTAATCAAAGCACAAGTTTCACATTCATGAATAACCTGTGCAATAGTGTCCGTGGTTAAGTTCACCCCTTGATCACAAACCCATCTATATGTTGCATCTCTTCCTTGATGGCCTGAGGCATCAGAAGCCCAGCAGGCCAAGAATTTTTCACCCTTATGTTGCCAGTCTAGATCCACCTGAGACACTTTAATCTTAGCAGCCCAATCCACCTGCTAGTCATTTTGACATTCTTTGGTAGCCCAGCTCTTGGGTATTGAGCATCTACATGACATACCTGGTACTTCGTTATATGGTGGGGCTTCTTCATCACATGTCACCTCCTCCTCTGGCGATATTCCCAAATCTTTACCTTCCAACCACTGGAATAGTGGTGACACCAACTGTACCGGTGATAGGTAACCGATAACACAGGTCTGAAATTCCTTCCAAAATACTCTCATTATCTCCCCTCTTTTTTGTTTTACAATGTCCAGGAATCCCCCACCTTAGAGAAGGAAAGGTGCACTGATTTGAGGGTTTTTCTTTTCTTTAATACTGTCAAAAAAAGACCAAGATATGAAAGTAATTTGCTCCAAATGGAATATGGGATTTTTGTGTTTGTGGTAACATCTAAACTGTGGTAACTGTGTAAAGCTGTTGAGACGAAATATGAGTTTGCAAGAAAAGCAAGATCACTTCACTAGTCCTTGTCTTGTCCTTGACTAGGTTGCAGTCTTAATGAACAAGTCTTCACACATCTCTTACAAACACTTTAGCCTGATAGTTTCCAAACCTCTGAAGGGTTTTACCTTTTGACAGCCAATGAGCACTTCAGCACAATATTGCCTCATGCTTCTTCATTTAATAAGTTACAAGTGCTTTGGTGATTTAACGAGCAACTACCTAGCTGATGCAGTAAAAAGCAGAATTTTTAACATGACATAACAAATTATGTCAAGTCTTTGACTCAGGTGGGGCTTTTAGCTGAATAGAATCGTAGTATCCAAAAAAATTATGTTGACAGCACAAACCTTCCTTCTTGCATGTTCTAGCAAGAGAGCACAACCGTTCTCCTCACCACTCAAGATATGTGTCCCATTTGAGCATATATTGTCTAATGAAGCCTACCATTTCCAATAGTTGTCATACTTTTAGGACATTTTTTGACTCTGAACAAACTTTGGGCAGTGTTGGTAGAAGAAAGTGAGCAAAGGCAGTTCTTCAATTATAGCAAATCTTCCATGCGTACACCCAGCAAAAACACTCAGCAGTATAGTGACAGTAGAATCACAACTCTCATGACTTGCAAATGAAAATTATTTATATGCAGTTGTTTAAAAATAAATTTGGGTTGCTATATCATTGGGCACCTCCTCAAATCCTTTTAGTCATTATATTATGTGAAAGTATAGTCCCATCAATTGTTACCTGCTTTTTCTGGGTCACTGCTAGTCACATCCGTGCTGGCTGATTCTTTCACTTCTTTACTGCTTCCTGTAAACTGGAATTAGGGTTATTTCATGTCATCATCATAGATTACATTTTTTTAATTGTATATTTTATGTATAGGTATGTCTCTGTGTGCATGTATCTTATGCCATTATATATAATATATAAATATATATATCCATATAAATCTGTGTGTGTAAAAGTACATCTGTGTGTGTGTGTGTGTACAGACTGAATGAATTTCAAATTAATGTTTAACTGGTTGGTTGTTGTTTTTTATGGTATGAGAGATGATCACATAACACATTTGCCAAGATACTATGGAATAATTTATTTGTGGTTTCAAGGAAATTCTACCCTGTATTGAACTTCATTGTGGCTGTAGTCTTACAAGCAAAACAGGCTGAAAATCAGTCTGTAAACAAGACACAGCTTTCCCATATTGTATTAATTTTTCTCCTTGCTGTGTCATCATCCTTTTCTTCCTTTTTTTTTCGTAATGTTCTTGTCTTCATGTTCATGATCAGAATGTGCCCCCTTATAACAGAATTTGAAGTAACTTTTCAAGTTATTTCATAAAAGGAGGCAGGGGAGACCCTGGCTGCATTCTCCAAAGGCTTTTTTGCCCTTTATAATTTTCTTTTTCTGAAGTTTTATCAGGCAAACCTTGTACTGTGCAATGCCAGGCCTGCAGGCAGCTGTTAAGGATTTGTGCTGCTGTGACTATATGCAGAACTTTTCATCGCTAGATGTCTTCCTGACTGCAAATTGTTCATTTTGCTTATTTGCTACTTGAGTTTTGTTGCTTTACAGGTCTGTTTTCTGGGAGTGCCACGCTAGTTTGTAACTTTTTCTGTCTTTCAGATATGAGTTCTGTCACAGCTGAGAGCATATAGCATTCCTTGTGGCATGTGAGCCATAGAGTGGTCACTACTGCTTTAGAGAACCAAAGTAAATTCAGTGGCTCTATGTGCCTCCCTTTGGGTTCTTTGCAGAGAAACAACATTTAGAAGAAATTTGCAGACTATGACTGCAAATTATCATAAACCCTGTAATAAAGCAAAATGAACTTAAAAACGTTAAGCTTCCATATGACCAAGCTGTAGGAGTCCTAGTCCATTATCCTTACAATTCTACCTGCTAATGAGTTCTGTAACTTGGTTCTAGATCAAAAGGTATCTTATCAGTGTTAGTGAGCCTTTATTGCTTTTCCCTTAAAAAGTAGATGTTCTGAGCCTTTAGGCTTGAGGAGTGTTGCTAAGAGAGATGCTTTATAAAAGAGCTATTAGTCTTGTGCAGCCTAAGATTTGTTGGCCTGGGAGGTTACTGAGACCATTTGCCAGTATCATTTCACATTTCTTAGGAATCTCCTTCAGCAGCCCAGGAAAGTTACGATACCTAGGCTAGTTTTCTTACAAAACTGTGAGACATTATGGAAAAATATTTATTTTATTCCACGTTGAAACAGGACATTTCATCTGAATGTTTCTAAAAAGTTATTTTTACACTATTGCATTTCAAGGTTGGCAAATACGTCGGTATACAAACATGAACAGTAGTTGACACAAAAATGTCTGCATCTGTGTTTCTCAGACAAGGGACTTAATCAGTTAAAGGAGTTATTTATTCAAACACCTCTTCAGAAGTTGGAAAAAAATCAAAATTGGAGATGCATTATTCTATGAATTGAATTTAAAACTGTAGCTGAATTTGCAGTGAGGTCCCTGGTTTAAAGAGTGAGAAGCAGACTATACTTTTTTCTGACATTTTTGGTTGGATTAGTGTTGGGTACAAATAAAACTATTCAGTATCTCTGAACACAGAGTTTTTTCAAAAGGACAAAAATTCATGCTGTTTAAATATTATATATCAATGTCAAGTGTTCCCTTCGTACATATTCTCTCAGTATATTGGTTTTACCTAGGTTGAACTTAACGTATTTCTACTTGAAGAATTTAAAAATTATTATTTTCTGGATTTGGTTTTTTAACATTGATAGTTTTGTCATGTCATTAATTTAAACATTCTTGTTCCCTTTGGAAGCATTACTCTACTGGAAAGTAGCATTAGGATTTCATGACAACAGCGCATTATCCAAGACAGTCGATTACAATTGTAATTTCTCACAGATGTTTTATCCCAGTGGGTTTAAATTGATATCCAAGTAAGTTTTAAAAGACTTCAAAAAATGGATGTGTACTGCCACTCTACATACGATTATCATCTTGACAGTGCAACATATATCTGTAAGGAAACAGCATATGGCTTTAACTCAGATGAGACAGCACTATCGTATAATAGATGAGTCTATCTAAAGCTGAACAGCAAAACTTTAATGCACCATGCTAAAATGCATATGTGAAGAAACCAAGAGTGTTGTGAACACAGGTGATGGCCTGGCAGGCTTTTCTGGAAGCATCACCTGTCCTATCAAAATGACGCATAATGAATAGATATTGGCTGTAAACCTTCTCCATCCTTACTTCTGCTTACTGCTTATATGGTTGTGTTCTTTGGTAGTACAATTAATAATGTTGTCACTTTTGACCATTAAAAACCTATGCAGTAAATTACATTCTCCAGTGCTTTATGTTAGCCAGTTGACTCTAAATCCATGGGAAATGTATGTGTGATAGATAAGATTTCTCAAAAATTACATTTCCCACTGGGCTGCCACAGTTGACACGTGGCCTCATGTTACATGTAAAAGTTAGAACTGCACAAAACCTGCTGCAACTCTCATTAAATATATTAAGAACTGGCTTAAATGAGAAATCTCACAAAGAAATTGGAGTTGGGGTGTTATTCCTGGGGTCATAGAGTGATCTGCTTTTTTACCAGTATTATTCAATAAGTTGCTTATGCCTTGGCTTTTGCAAACAAATGCGTTGCCACTTTTCACTGAAATATTTTAGTGTTTGACATTTTCCCAAAATATCTATAATTTGTGATAAATCTTGTTCAAAATGGGTTTTGTTGAAATGCTTCCACTGGGGAAATAAAGTATTAAAAAAGGAAGAAAATGGGTTTCTTATTTGACAAAAGTTTTCTTTTTAAAATGCAAATGCCAAGGTCACCAGAGGTGAGTTTAACATTTATTTCTTCTGAGCCTAGCTGGCTATGCTTTTTAAATGGGATGGGTGTTCAGGTGAGACAGCCTTGCCTTTGCCAAAAATAAGAATCCCTCAAGGTAACATTGAGAATATGCTATTTCTCTAATCCACCTTGGGTGTTGACGGACAACTGATACCTTTTTTCCCCCTCGTTTTTGCATGTGTACAGGAATTGCTTCTTTTTTTCATGTCTATCTCAACTGTGATTTCTCTGCCACTAGGGTAAGGTTTTCCAGTAGACTGCTTTTAGAATTGCAGCTCCAGATGAAAGCTGATCTAGTAGGCAGGCTCTCAGCTACCCAGTCTCAACACAACACACTGTCAAACAACTCTAATTTATGCAACCATTGTAAGGTTTACTGGAAAACAGCATAGGAAGAATATCGCTCTGCCACACCTGTTACCATCATTCTTCTTCATCGCTGGTATAACTTGGGAAAACATAGTGCAGAACTTCATTGCTTCCACCCTCTGCACAGAACTAATGGAAATTCTCTTTACAGAGCAAGGAGAGAAGGAGAAAAACAAAGTAGTGAGACTGTGTGCTTTCCCATTCCTTGCTGGAATATTTTTTGAGTGAATGGTGTAATTATCTAGCATTATGTGATTGTGAAGGCAGAAGTATACCTTGAAAATGTCAAGAATAAGAAGACATTGAAAACTAGGAACTTGAAGACGACCTTGACAAGTGTAAAACAGTTGAAGAAGAACTCATACAGACCTTATGACGTTGCTCTGTTCTCTGATGAACATCCTAATATTGTCAAGAACTTTTTAAAGCCTTCTTGTGCCCCTGTAGCCACTGGTAAAAATACCTCAGTGCTGTTCTGAACAGCTCAATCAGTAACAAGACTTAGGCTGTATGGAAAGAAAAACAGAACTGGTAACACAGAAAAAAGTATTTTATGCTCTGAATGAGTGCTGACTGTTCACCTCACTGTGTAGTTTTAATGCTACCTGTTAAAAAATGGGTGTAGAAAAAAACAAATTAATTGGTGAGTAAACAAGTGTCACACACAGTCAAGTAGAAGTACAAGATATCCTAAATTTATGCAGTGTTTTTTTATCATAGTGCTAAAATAACCTTGGCTTTCGTTGACACAGGATGAACAGAGAGATATCGATGTAGAAACATGCATAAAAGAAACAGGCAGTTTTCCATTTAGATAGCATATTGTTGTTTTCTACTTATAGCAACATAAATACATACAAAGACTTTTTTTCTTCATGCTTCAAGAGAGGAAAAAAATTTATGCCTTTATTTAAAATACTTGGTATATTGAAAAGAAAAATGAGAGATCATTGATTTGGTCCATGGTATGATTAGGTTGTGCTTAGGCGTTATTGTACTAATAATCCTAAAGTCTTTGAAATGCCTGATTCAGGGTAGGTGGGTTTTGTTCTAATTGCACAGAATAATCTTTATACAGAAGTTTTAATCTTCTTTTATTTTCAAAAATGAAGTAAAATAATAATGACTGCATGTATAGCAACGAAGTTCTGTGATCTTTAAGGTGTATATTCTCATATTCTCCTTTTCTTCTCACACAGTGTTAGCTGGAAGTCAAAGTTTAAACTCTCAATTTTTTTCCTCACAGATTTGAAATTGTGTCCTCAGTCCTGAAGAAATGTTGAAAAAATATTTTTCTATTCATAAAAGTAAGAACACTAATTCAGCAGCACTGGCTGTGACAGTAGTTACAAGCAAAGAACAGAACTATCTGTCACAATAATTCCCACACAAACAGTGAAGACCCAGAACACTTCCTGTAAGCATATCCTGAGCACATTTTTATGGCCTTCAGCTGTGAAACATTTCATACTCCAAGATGATAGCTCAAGTAACCACAGTGAGTAGCAGCAGCACTTTTTTAACATTTTGGGGATTATCTTGGCTTGTTTCAAAAGTTGTTGTACACTGCTCAATATTAATGTTTTGCATTTTTATTACAGGTGTGGTTTTTGCTCATCTGGGTTTTTTTTAAAGAATTTTCTTTTTCTTATGCAGTTTCCTTGTAATTGACTTCTGGAAAGATAAACATTAATACTGGATATCTAGGTGATCAGCTCTCTTCAATGGATTGCCACAATAATTGCAGAAAATGATCAGCTGGTCTATAAATTATCCCTTCCTTATAGAAGAAGGAGAATGAGATAAGGTATTCATGATACTAATTTCCTTTGGCAGAGTAAATTTATTCACTGAGTTCCAAGTGGCAATATCCTCCTGCGTTCTTGAGAAGTAACAGACTTAGCAAGTAAGTGCAGTCATGTAGAAGGATTTCACCTAGACTTCCAAGTAGGCAGAGTTTTCTGCCTGGTATTTATTAATCCATTCACTGATGTGTGAATGCAATATCTTTTAAATTGTGCAACTTCTTAAGTAGTAAAAATGCATCGAGATCTCTGACACGTTGTCCTGGGTTAAGCTGAGACAGAGTTAATTTTCTTCATCATAGCTATCAAGAGGCTGTGTTTTGGATTTGTGCTCAGAAGAAAGCTGATAAGAAGTGATGTTTGTGCCACTGACAAGGTTGGCAGACCGGAGAAGCTGGGAGGGAGCACAGCCCCAGTATACTAGCCTAGAATTTGATCTCAGGTTCAGGATTGAGACCCAGAGTGGCCAATAATCTATTCCATAACATACACGTCATGCCCAGTATATAGGTGAGGACCCTCCGGAAGATCGGCCCTTTTTGTTCCGGATCTCTTTTGCTCCAGGTCATCTCACTCCAGGTGGTCGCTCTCCCAAGGCCTTCCCCCCAAACCCCCCCAGTCAGCTCTTGGTCTGGAACACTCGGACTGTTATCTCTGTTCTGTGAGTGCGGTTTCGGGACTCTCCCTGCTCCAGGATCGTTAGCTGGGAACAGGCTGAGTCTTGGTCATCGGGTCAGGGGGCAGTATCACTGTATATCACTCTTCATATATTTGTATATAGTATTATTTTCAATATTATTATGGTTTAGTTTTTAAATTGTTCTTATCTCAACCCATGAGTCCTTTTTTCCCTTTACCTTTTAATTCTCTCCTCTGTCCTCGGGTAGGGGGGAGTGAACTGCGTGAGCGGGTGTGTGGTTTGGCCCCCAGCCAAGGGCTAACCCATCACACACAATTACAATCAACCTCTCTTGATACACTTACAACCAATGTCTCTTATAGATTAACAAACAATTCTGAAATGAGCCCTGTTATGTCAAATATTGACTAGTTAAACTGGTGAATTTCCAGCTATCACTGTGAACAAAGTGGAGTAATTTCATAGAATCATAGAATCATTAAGGTTGGAAAAGACCTCAAGGATCATCAAGTCCAACCATCAACCCACACCACCCAACTCACTAAACCATGTCCCTAAGCACCACATCTACAAGTTTCTTGAACCCCTCCAGGGATGGTGCCCCCACCACTTCCCTGGGCAGCCTGTTCCAATGCCTGACCACTCTTTCAGGGAAGAAATTTTTCCTAATATCCAGCCTAAACCTCCCCTGGTGCAACTTGAGGCCATTTCCTCTTGTCCTAACACTTGTTGCTTTAGAGAAGGGGCCAGCACCCACCTCACTACAACCTCCTTTCAGGTAGTTGTAGAGAGTGATAAGGTCTCCTCTCAGCCTCCTCTTCTCTACACTAAACAACCCCAGTTCCCTCAGCTGCTCCTCATAAGACCTGTGCTCCAGACCCTTCACCAGCTTCGCTGCCCTTCTCTGTCCAGCACCTCAATGTCCTTCTTGTGGTGAGGGGCCCAAAACTGAACACAGGATTCAAGGTGCGGCCTCACCAGTGCCGAGTACAGGGGCACAATCACTTCCCTAGTCCTGCTGGCCACACTATTGCTGATGCAGGCCAGGATGCCGTTGGCCTTCTTGGCCACCTGGGCACACTGCTGGCTCATGTTCATCCGGCTGTCAACCAGCACCCCCAGGTCCCTCTCTGCTGGGCAGCTTTCCAGCCACTCAGCCCCAAGCCTGTAGCGTTGCAGGCGGTTGTTGTGACCAAAGTGCAGGACCCGGCACTTGGCTTTATTGAACCTATTTAAAGAGATCTTAGATGTACTGACCAAATAAACTATATAAAATAATAAATTGCATAGATTTCCTTAATCTCTTTTCCCCTCCTGCCGATGCTCTCCTTCTAGTTCCTTGAGTTTCTTTCCATATTATTCCTGTCCCCTTCTCTGTCAGTCTCTCTTCTCCTTTGCATCTCTCAGATTTCCTCCAAAGACAGCCTTCCTATGTGTAGCCATCTTCCTTTCAAGGCACATACTTTCAACACATGCATTAGGAAACAGAAAAGCATAATTAACTCTCATTATCTCTGCAGGCAATATGAATTCTTTTTTCACCTTGTCATTTATTTTTTAAAAAACCTCAAATTCTTCTTCATTCAGTTCTGTTTCTTTTAGGATGTCTGGTACAGCAAAAGATTGTGATTATTCAAAAAACTGCAATAAAGGTTAAAAGTGCAGATGAGTACAAGAGATTTCTGTTGAGAGCTAAGAAGTATGGAGTAGAGAAATTCAAAGCAGGGAGTAAGTCTGAGGAGGAAAACATCAAGAATCAGCCACATACCCATAAATGATCTCTTTGAGAGGTCCTGGCATCATGACTGTAGCTGCATTTCCAGATAATTCACTAACAAACCCATGCTTCCCATCTGTTCTGGAAGCTTGTTCTCACCAGCATCTTTAACCTTTTCTGCACCAACCTTTAATGAAAGATATGTATTTTGTGGTCCTTCACCCATGATGTAGTAAAAAGCAACACATAAAATTTGCCAAATATTAAAAAAAAAAAAATCAATTGAGTTATTTTTTAAAGTGCAAAGTGTGAAATGACCTCATCTCTAAACCCCTGTCCCAAACAGTACCACTATCTGTATTCTTTCTTTATGTATTCCTTCTTTATATTCCTTTTCTTTGTATTCCTTTTCCTTGTATAGGTTTCCAGTCTTATTCAAGGTGGAAAACAGTCCTAACTGGGAACCTGGTGTGAACAGCCATATAGGTGACACTATTATAAAGGAGAAAATAGTAATTCATAGCAGGTAGGAATGACATACTGTAATATCATCATGGTAAAAACATATTTTGTTTAGGATGCCCACACAGTTTAAAGCACAGTGAAGTCGGTTTAATATGGCAACTTTATAAACAAACCATTCTGCTCTTGCTCACTGTAAATGTATTACACTGTGCAGGCTTTTCAATGGCTCAATAAAACATTTCAGGTCTGAACTCTATCACTCCATTGACTAAACTTTGCAATTTAAAACTAATGTGCTGTTCCACTGTCTAACGGCACTCCTAATGGGCAACTTTAGCATTATTTAGATGCCACGTAATTTGTTACAACCTGTATTTCCTCTTCTACTTAATGGCTGAAAGTTAAATGTTTGCTATGAAAAACTGGTGATCTGTTGATCAGTGATCCATGTGAGAACAGTGAACCTATGTCTCCGCAAATTTGTTAGTCATCTATGAGGCAAAGCAAAGCTGACCTCGTAATGTCAAATCCCATTAGAGTTGGTGAATATGTTGGAAAGAAGGTATTTGATATCTTTCGAACAGTATTAAAAAATACACTGCTGTGCAGAAGGATGAAAGCCTCCGTAAATTAATGTGGAGATCCTGGCCTTTCCAAATAATTTACAGTTGAAGTATGTCTTTCAAGAGGAAAGGAATGCAGTTAATAAAGGTTGTGACCTTCAGTAAACAGTTTCAAATCAGGGATACTTCCACATAAGTGTCTGAAGCTGTAGCTTTGCCCTTCTGTGTGCACCATTTTCTTTGAGTGGCCTTTCCTTAAACCTCATTAGTAGTTGCACTTTCTAACTTCACTCAAAAGCAGTCACATCACTTTGCTAGAACACCAAGCTGAAATTGAAATGCCATATACCTGACTGCATTTTACTAAAAGACACAGTTTTCTTCTAGTCTATATTTTACTTAAATTCTGCTTATTCATTTGCTACAGGCCACAGGAGCACCCCTAGCACTGAGGGTCATGAAGCGGGGGCTGGTGCCCACAGTGACACAGATCATGTGAACACTCATGACTAGTCTTTCCATTTCCCTGTCAGGTGACTGTGTTGTCCTCACTCAATCAATTTACTCCCCTGAATGTCAGCTATGAAACTTTCAGGGCTTCCAAGCTTTCATCTTTAAGATCTGCCTCACAAAGTGTGCAATTTGCTACATAATTTACTGGATGGGTATCCACTTTATTTAGCTAAACTTGTAGGCATTGATGCTGTTTTAACATTAGTTTTTGCATATTGGTAATTAAATTGTAAGGATTATTTTTTTTCAAACCTAAGTAACCAATTGAACTGCAAATATTTGTGTAAGCAAGCTTTCAAAGGCTCTGAGCAAATGCAAGAAGAAACTTCATCCCCTCTCCTGCTAGTGTCACTGCACCTTTTTAGACACAAATCCTCTAGTCACATCAAGGTAGGATTTGAAATCAAAATCAAAAATTCTTTTGAATGGGAGCAACAATTGATCAGAATTGTCAGAGACCAGTGAGGAGGACTGTTGCTGGTTATAAAAATAGGATGTGACTGTGGTGGTTGTGTGTGCTAATATATTTATGAGTTTGGACAGAAAGATGACCGGACACTTCATCTGTGCCTAATGCAATTTCATACAGATTCTCACCAGGTGTGACCTCTTTGCATTGCTCCAGAATGTTATGCCTGAAATAGCTTGCCCTCTTCATCCCAGTATTTTTATTGAGCTTCTCCTGTGGCCAAAGCCTACAAAATCTAACTATGCAGACTGTGAAGTGCAATGTTTTCCGAGGAATTTAAGAGGAGCCAAAAACCAGGCTCCAATTAGACAGCTTGATACATTCACACCATGGAGAGGCAACAGCATGTAAACTACCTGTATGCATGAATTATAATCTCCTCTCCTACCTCCCATTTTTCAGCTTGCCAAGTTTCTGCCCTAACTGAATTGTCCTGCTCTTCCTGTGTGGAAAAGGAGCAGTCGTCTGGTGTGTGTTTGTGGATAAGACTAAGGGTCTATCCCCATGAAATTAAAAAGACGTGGACACAACCCAAAAAAGACTGAACCATGGGGACCCAATCAAGCTGGTGTATGCTTTTTTAATATTTTTTTTTTCTTTTTGCACTGAGTCATTGGTGGTTAAGAATGAGTGTGGGGAGTAATTAGTGTTTTCATAAAACTTAGACCTAGGGCTGAGGAGAGAGCAGGAAGCAATTTATCTGTGGTGAGCAAGCCTCAAGAGTAATAATTTCCCTGTTTGTATTTCAGTTCAGATGAGTGCCATCCTGTTGTTTGTTTTATAAATTGTTTAATAAACTGTAATGTTTATTAACAGTAATCCATTAAGATTGTCTCCTGTGAGACCTTTTCTGTAGAGTCAGTGCTCAGTACTTCCACTAGGAATCCATTTTTATTTTCCTCTTGTTTCTTCCTTTCATGCCCATTCAGAAACTGTAATGATTTTATCTGAACTTTTATACGGTTCTGCACATAGAAAGAGCTCTTAAAGGTGTTTAGGTGCAACCTCTGCCAGCTCCAGCCTTGCCATACACAAAAATAATGAAGTCTAAAATATGTGTATGTAAGCGCTGAAGTCTGAAATTGTAGAAGCTCAATTTCCTTGCTAGGAAGTGGGAAAATTAGCTGTGCTATGTCACATGGTGGATCGGGGTGGGAGGTAGCACAGGTGGTCATAACAACTGCAAAGGCTTTATTACATAAAGCTCTGCTCATTTTTAATAAAATTGTCCTTGAAACCCAGCTAGACCAGAAATTAATAGGAAGCCTGCAATGATTTTTCTCAGCAAAGCACTCTGAATTTTCACATGGTGAAAATCACTTATCGGCACATCTAAACTGAGTTTTATTTTAAAATACAGTTTTTGATTAAAGTTTGCAATTCTGAGCCTGCTGCTAGTGCCTGATATCTTGCTAAAAGGTCACAGTGCTGGTGGCATTAATGATATAAGAACCTGATAGAGGAGATTATGAACGTCTGAATTGTGTTTCAGTGCTGGTTTATCATTAGTAGGGGCTGCAGCCGCTCCTCACTAAAGGCAGGCTTAGTGATGAAAGTGAGGGGCTCATTCCTTGGCTTAGTTGTAGTCACAGGCAAACCAGGCAGGTTCTTAGGGTGGGTGTTTGCAGGGAAGGGGCAAACGGTTGTCTGTGGTCTCAGCTGCTGCCTTTGAGGATGGTGGGGCTTCAGCAGCCCCCAGCGTAGCTGCTGAAGTGGTATGGTGGGGCGAGGAGGGGATGGTGACGGGGAGCGGGGCAGGCACACTCTTACCTCTGGAGGTGATACGGACAAAAACTCTACCTCACTGTCCAACCTCCATGCCTTGTTCTGAGTTGTCCTTGCCAAGAACAGGAACTGTTTGTTGTGGCTCATGTCCCTTATTCTTCATGTGACAAAAGTGACTTTGCCTGTACTGCTTGAAAGCCTTGAGCTGGCTTGATTCCTGTTGTATCTTGAAATACAAGTCAGAAGATCCTATAGCTGCTTTACTGCAGCTGACTATGATACAGGGGGGCAGTGAAGCAGTAGATATTTGCCAGAGGACAGATGAGTTGCAGCAGTTCTCAGAGTGTCATTGCAGGGAGCTGAAGAGCAGCAAATTTAATTTGGAAACTTTAAAAGGACCTCACAAGAGAGAGGCAGAAACAGCTGTTGTGTTGCACAGGGCTGGCACTATTCTCTTCTCTTCTAAAGCAGACCAGTGTCACACCTCCTGGCTCTGGAGGATATCCGAAGTAAAGCAGAATTATGAACTTTGCACAGCCACTTGTGTAACTGTGGTGATGCTTGAGCCAGCAACCTAAAGTTGCTGCTGTGCAGAGGTAGGCAAAAGACAAGGATTGCAAATGCTTCAGTATGGCGTAGAGGAAGATGTTAAAGAGGCCTTGGAGCGGAGATTCTCCAGCATTAGGCGCAAAACTAAATTGTCTGCAAACAACCCCAAGGATAGATTTGGTACAGCTGTATTACCACTCTGGTCATAACTCTAAATTACTATTACTTCAAAAATATATTGGGCTAGTGAAGGCTGAAACTAAGTGGAACATATTGCCATTGCCCAGAGGGATCTGGCATACAACCACCACCGAAAGCAGAGATGATCATTTGCAAACAGAACAGAAACCAGAGCTCTGATAGTCAGAGGCAAGCTCTTCAGAATGTCTGCCAGATGAACCATGGCATAAACTCCAGTTTTAGATTATATGTGTTGGGCTGTTGGGTTTTGTTGTTATTTTTTTTCAACTTGCTGTTTGGTCTCAGAAAAAATGATGCCTCCTTGCCAAAGCTACTGCTGAGGGTGTGACCCCAAAGAAAGCAATTAGGACTAGCACAGGGTATCTGAGAGAAAACATTTCTAAACATGTTATCAATATGAAAGTGAGTTATCAATAGCAGATAAGTGTTTCTTAAATATACTGAGGTGTTCAGATTGCTTCAAAAAATAAAGAAATAAATAAAAGGGTACCTTCAGAAGGGTTTAATTTAGGAATGGAAAATCTAACCCCTAACCTCAGTCATACTGGGGAAACTGCTATGTCAAAACTATGACCTACAATAGCTAAAAGTGCCTATACAGAGAGATAAGAAAATAGGCATCTTTCTGTTTATTTTTCCTATCTAGGAAAGAAACTGTGCTTGTTCTAAACTACGATTCTTGTTTTTCTGAAGTATCCTTTCTGTAAAAAAACAAACCAAACAAACTTTATTGTTTGGAGCCTTGGGAACTTGAAAACGCTTTCAAGAGACTAAGTCCATGGAAATTGGTGAATAGAAACACAGGTCGCAAGTCACAGTGTTATCAAAAACTACTTTTGTCACTGCAGAGAAATACATGCTCTGGCAGAATAGGTTATGTCAGTGTACTGCCAAACTGGGAGGGAAGCAAAGGTCTTTCTGGCCAAGGAAGCTTTAAGTGGGCAGCAACCACACTGGGATGAGCTGGCTGAACCTGGGGACATGATTCATCTGGTACTAATGAGCTTTTTGCTGCCTCAGAATAGGTGAGACAACACAGGGTGTCTCAGAGATTAGCTGACTACAGTTGGCAAGTTGCTTTTATGTGCTGAAGGTTTTTTATTATTCTGACTCTTGTTAGGGTTGTGTTTGGCTGAGGAAGAAGGAGGAAGTGGAAACCTGTTATTCTGAGATCTTTGTGCAGAGGTTTGTGTTAGAGGTTCAAGGCCAAGTAATAAATCTTAGAAACTGAATGAGTTTCTCAACATAGCTTTTGTGTTGCTCAGCACCCAGAAAAGTGACCTGAAGATAATGATTTTTGAGAAAGGTAAAGACTAAACATCTTTCTTTTTCCTCATTAAAATCTTCTCATTATTTAAAAAGATGTTCACCTAAGACAGCAAGTTGCTCTTTTGTATTTCAGCTGTCCACTAAGGTTGGGGCCTCTGAAAAGTTTATACTGTCAAGAAGACAGCAAAAAATGGTAGGACCTGATTGCCCAAGGTAATTTGGTCTCGGACAAAATGATGATCTCAAACAAATATAGGAACTAAATCCAGGCTGCCTTATTCTCCCACCTTACATAGCCAGAAGATGATGTTTTGACCAGTAACAGCCGACTCTGTACTAGTGAGTGACGCATAGTCTACCACAGTTCTTATGCTTATGAAAAAATTATAATCCCTGATAAGAGTCTCCATATGCCTTGTCCTTTTAAAAACAAAGTTAACCACTGGAAAAGGCTTTGCATGTAAATTAGGTTCTCTTCAGGTTTCAAATCTAATCAAAATGAATGCAACTTTCTTCTAAAGGATATGCAAACTAATTGATCAAATATTCTTCAACCTCTAAGTTTATCACCAGCCTGACGTCAGCCTGGAAATCCCAACTTTCTTAAGAGATGATAAATGTTATCTGCCAATCTCTTCTGCTGAATAAACTCTGTTTGATCCACATTAATCACACTTGGCAGAAGCTGTTCAAGCCTGCTAGCTGCAATCCTGGTGAATAGCTTGGCATCACTGCTTAATAATGAAGTGGAACAGTATGAAAAACAACATGAAGGAGAGTTCTTTTCATTCCCACCCCAAAGTTAATGTAACAGACATTAAAGTGAATGGTTTAAAATATTCAATACATCTGAAACTGTCTTGTTGTAATCATATTATTACCCTCAAGGGCAAAATATAGCCCTTCCACTTTTTTGATATACTACTATGTGCCAGAAGTGCACAGAACTGAGAATACTTCTAAAATTTTCCGTACGTTTTATAATTTTAATAAATAAGCATTCAGTTTTCTGAATTAATCTTCACAAATTTTGCCCAAGGATGTTTGAGTCATTATCACTTTCACACCAACACAGTTGAGCATAGTTCAGAGCTCAGCTCTTCCTGTCATTTTTCTCAGTCAAGAGAGGGCCAGAGACAGGTCTGTGCATCACTTCAGTCTAACAAACCCTGTTGTGAGGGGCTCCCCTGGTATTTAAGCAGTGGGTGGAACACATGCTGAGTATTTCTATAAAAATGCTAGATCTGGTTGAAGGTTCTCATCCAGCAAACTCTTCAAAACATTTTTCAGTAACTTCACCTGAGTGTGTAGATGCACTAAACTCAGTGGGACTGTTGACACAGGAAAACTTCAGCAGAAAAATAAGTCATTGGTAGAAACAGCTATTAGAGTACTCGGGGAAAGTGAGAAATGTACTCCAGTGAGGTTACATAACACCTGCCTTGGTTTTGAATAAATGGGAGGTGGGACCAACAAAGAAAGAGAGCAGGGAGGGAAGAGCAGACAGTGGAGCCGTATCACTGAAAAATGAGGTGGGAGAATGTCAGAGAACCAAGGAGATGAGGAAACACCAGAGTGAAATATTTACTTTAGTTCTGGCCAGATGGAGAAAATTGTATTTTTAAAAATGGAAGGATCTTCAAATGATTCCGTGACCTCCCATACAATTTCTGGGAATTCCTGGTGTGCAGGGTCCACTCAGCAGTGACTTGCAATGTTTTACTAAGAAATCTCTCTTGCAAAAAGGAGCATTGTTAAAAAGAGCACAACTGACAAAGGAAAAATGACCAATGAACTTTTTCCCCTGAAAAGGATATTAGACTTGTCTAGAGAGAGACATTTAAAAATATTTTCATGTTAGGAGAGTATAGTGACGTACACATAACACAGCTGAGCTTCTGTATAAATGTGTGCTCATCTCAGCTTAAGCCTCAGCCTTTTGAGACTAAAAGACGACTTATACATGGGTTTTTGGAAGCATCACTGTTTTGTGATCTTCTTGTCCCCTCTAGGCCTGTCTGTAAACTTTCATTTCTGGACAGCTGAAGTTGCTTTAAATAAACCACTTTAATAAGTATAAAGAGAATATTTCTTCTTAAAACTCCAACAGATTTGGGGAATACATTCTGTTTAGATATGACCTTCCTTCTCTAGCCTGTAATATAAACTACTGTTGTTTGTTTTCTAAATGCAAAACTGTGTAATCTTAATTCTGAGAGACACATGTCCTATGGAATAATTTAACATTACAGTTAAAGTAACAATTAACCTTCTTGTTCTTCTCAGTAATTTATTGCATTGCACTAAATTTCATTACAGACGGAAAATGCTTAGAATAAACAAAGAAATGAGGGCATAAACATGTGTCAGATAGGACATTAGCATGGTGAATGATATTGTTTCTGAAGTTTGTAGATTCAGACAACCAGGAAATCAAGAAGGACTAAATTCAATTATTGTGCTTTGGAATATGTATCCAAATACTTCAGCTTTGATTTGGCTGCAGATGCTACTTTGGTTCTTAAAGAAAAACCAAAACCAAAACTAAAACCAAAAC
>NW_010141998.1:0-4517 GCF_000699245.1 Pterocles gutturalis
CTCTCTGCTAGGTGCTCTCACAACTAACACGGGTTAGCTTTTCCTTCAAGGTCTCGGTGCTTATAATGTCCTGGGGTATTGTGTGGCAGTGTAAGGGACAGCTTTGTGAAGGTTGCTGTCCCAGAACAGTTGGGTGGTAATAGGTTTAATGGAAAAAAAGTGTGTTGCAGATATGTCCTATGACACATTACTGACTCAGATGGAAGTGCCACATGGTGACACCGGCAGTGCTGGCAGTGGCAGGGGGTTCTGAAGGGAGATAGCAGGGATGATAGACCGAGCATAGGGGAAACAAGGTGTTTGCTGAAGAAACTTGAGAACTACCCTTTGCTTAGGGACATGGTTTAGTGGTTTAGTGAGTTAGGTGGTGCTGGGTTGGACTTGATGATCCTTGAGGTCTTTTCCAACCTTAATGATTCTATGATTCTATGATTCTATGCTCGTCTTAGCAAGCTCTACAGTCCAAACAGCTTAGAGGGCTCTAAGGACCAAGTGAAAAACACTTAAGTTCATCACAGCCCTAAATTTTAATTCATGACAATGCAAATCCACAGTTCTGCTACAAAGACCAGCTGCACGACTAAAGGGGTTGCTGCAACTGAAGTTAGAGTTCTGAAATTTATCACTCAGCAAGAACATAAAAGACATCAGTAATGGCTGGTTCCCCACTGGACATCACCAGTGATCACTTAGGCAGAAAAATAAGATTTAGCAATAAAAAAAAATCCTGAAATCAAAATGCATTCAGTACAGAATAATATTGCAAATGAAGAGATGGAAACAGCTATAAAGATACTCTGCGTGAATACTTTCAGGACTGAAATTGGTCTAAATCACGGCGTTTGCCAAAATTAAGATGCCAGTCTTGAAACCTGTGAGACATCTAATACAAGTATATACGCACATTGATTAATTTCAGCCTCTCCATCTGCCACACTACATTAGCTACAATGGAAAAGCAGTCAAGGTACAGGAACACTATGACAGGTGAAAGTAGGGCTGCAACCACTCAAGTACAACTACAGTCATTAAAGGGAGCCTGAGCAGTTCCATCAATATAGACAGTGGGCACTGCTGGGGTGCCAGTTTCTGAATTTTCTAAAGGAAACTGATATGGACTAGCATGCAAATTTAATAAAAACTTAAGATAACTTACTGAACATTCAGTAATTCCAAAATAATTTAAGGTATCTTTAAGTTTTTTATATATTATATAAATAATAATATTTAGATTTCTTTAATGTATTTGTATTTTAAACTTTTAAAAATAATACTGATTTTCAATGCTTCAGACTAACAAGAAAAGACTGTTACAACAGAAGAGACTGGACCTGAACTATTCAGTATGGAAATCTACTAATTCCAAACTTCCCCCCACCCCTCTTCCTTCAGAGTTGCAGATTTTAATAAGCCAAAAACAGAGAAGGACAAATTTGCTTCCTTTCCAGCACTTTCTGGAGAGAAGTACTAATTGCCAAGAATAATGCTAACAGTAGGACAGCAGAAAGGAAGGAAAGGCAGATTTTCTGGATCTATAGCTAGATACATCAGGAAGCCAGCTTTTATTTACATGCATTCAAATACATGCCAGATGCTGTTATTACTGCATGTACATAATGTAGGAGCTAAGCAAAGCAAGGTAACTGGCAGAAGAGAGTCAGATATGCCATAAAAATCAGAAAGTTGATATTCGATGTTTCTTGCAGATCCAAAATAGAAATATTTTTATCTTCCTCCCCACATCAGTATAATTAAACTCTATCCTTCAACTCTGCTTTATTCCATTCCAGCACTTCCTTCCTTCCTTCTCTCCCTTTCAATCTAAACATTTATCAAGTGACTGTCCTGAAATCAGATCTGACAGTTTCTTGGATTGTATGGTATCATAAACTTACAAAATAAAAAAGGTAAAAAGCTTTTTGGCTTTTCAATATATAGTCCCTTTCGTATCTTGTATTTGTTCTGCTCTTTCAGCACACTTTTCTGCCTTATATGCTATAAATTCTCCTCTTTATATCTTCTGTTTGCTCTACTCTTAGTTCATTTTTGTCTTCTTACTCAGGTTGAACGTGTGATTGCAACACTTCATGTCCTATTACAGATAAAACACCACAATATTTGACAACTGAGTGCTAGTTCATGGGCTTATTAACTTACTTTACATTCATACAGACAAAGAAAACATGGGTTGATTGAGACAAGTTACAAGTTCTACAGGGCTCTAGAGGGAATCTCTTGTGAGGCACAGAACAAAACTACCTCTTGACTTTAATAGAAAAAGAAATCACTGCAGGGTGACTCTACTATGGGGAAAAAAAAGAAAAAAAAAGAAAAAAATCACAGATGATAGTTAGAGCTCATGATCTAAAGACAAAAAAGAGCAAAAATCTGCATGGACACTTGACTCATTTCCACATCTAAGAGTTTAATCTAACAGTTCCTGAGCTGCACAAGGGAATACATCCATGTCAACAGTGTTCAAAGAAATCTGAGACCTCCAAGGTGCACCACCTATTGCCTTCTAAAATTGAAAATTAAGTACTGCAGTGGGCTACAGTGTACTCTCACCCTTTCTGGAACAAGTTCAAACTACAAGCACTGTTATGGGAATTACATACAATGACGGCGAATCCTATTAATCTAAGTAGGGAGACATCTCAAGTCCACACACACATTAGGAGGGGAAAAAGCAACCGTTTCCAGGTTTTCTAGTGAAGGATTCTCACTTATGTGCTATATTCAGAACAGATTTGATTTGGCAAAACATCTACACTTCAGCATCCATAAACCTTCATTGTATTGTATAGTGAACTTGTACACTAAACCCAAGCCAGATTTAGTAATGCATTATAAAACACAGCTTTTTTTCCCCCTAGAATATTACGGCTTCAGGATTAATACAAAACAGAATTGGCTTTGTTGCATATCAGCATTTTGAGACAACATTATGAAACGAGACCAATAGAATGCAGACGGCACACTAGATCTGTCTCCCTCTTTGGATTAAAAAATACTTTCTTTTGAATATACTTGAGGTATTTATATGAACACATAACTCAACAGATTTAACCAACACAAAAGGCACACAAATTTTAAACAGAAATACACAAATGCAATTAACCCTTTAATCTCACATACATCTAATAATATATATTCTCTCCACTCACACACAAATGGATATCACATCGCTGTTCTCAAAGTAACTATATTGCTGCATTCTGAATTGCAACTCGGAAGAAATTAAAATTACTTCCTCGATACATTTTCTAAATAAGTAAAACGAAACATATTAATACCCTAAAGTAACATAAAACACATACTATGGAAACCTCTCAGTATCACTGTTAATCCTCCAAAATAATTATTTAACCTTTTAAAAGAAAGTAGTCACACCTCAAAAGGAAAAATATACAAAGCACATCTATTTAAAATAATTACCTTCAAACGACTTGACATATCTTCACAGCAGCTGCTCATAGCTTGCACATCTTCATTTATACTCTCAAGCTCCTAAATAAGTTCAAATAACAATAACTGTGTTTTAAATCAGAAACGCCACGCCTAGGCCTAGCTTCATCCCACCAAAATGAGATGCCCAAGTTACAAGGAGCATAGTTGTTCTAGGCTCCCTGTTGATTAATGAAGGAAATGCACTTCTAAAGGTCAACGTTCGAAACATCACCTCTATCTGCACGGGATTTTCATCAAATGAAACAAATGATGAAACAATTTTACTGTAAAAGTATATTTGTCCTGGGAAGTCTCTTTATCCTTTTTTTCTTGTTTGAACTTTAAATTACACAGCAGTACTATTGCAAGATAGCTAGTCACATTGTAAAAACACTACCTCTTTAACTTGCTTGAATATGTGGACAAATTCTTCATTTATGGCTAAGCTTCGTCGTTCAATGTCTCCACGCAAGTTTCTTCGGGTGCGCAAACTGTTTTCAACAAAAAAGCCTGAGAGAGCCTTGAGTGCTTCCAGCATTTCCTATAAAATAAAACAAAAACACCTTAACTTTCCACACAGTTACAAAGAAGCACATTACATAGTCTGTAACCATTCCAAGTTCATGGTCTCAGAAAAAAAAAACCCAAACTACTACATGGTTTTTGAGAAAAACTACCTAAACACACTCCAGATCAGTTGCTAAAGAAACAAAATAATCGCCGAGTCTTTCTTTTCCTTGTATAACACACGACTTTGCTTGTTATTTCAGAACAGCTTTAACGAGTACCATTACAATCGGTTACAGCATGACCTATCCACAACCAGAAAACATTTAAACAGGAAAAAGCTTGAGAAGCGCCCTCCGAGCTGAGCAATACAAACCTCCCTGCGCCCTGAAGGGAACGAACAGGTGCGCGGCATGTCACTGGCGAAGCAAAAACCAATTTTATTTTCAATTAACGCTGCAAACGTCAGCCTGCGGCTCCGCAGCGGAACTGAGGCTACGGCAGGGCTCGCTTCCCAACTGCAGAGCCTATCGGGGCTCGCCGCCCCTGACGGCGCATCC
>NW_010141999.1:0-306 GCF_000699245.1 Pterocles gutturalis
TGATTTCATACAGTCTATAGGCATCCAATAACCTTAGATAGAGAAATAATTATCAACAATTTGCCTAAAGTCAGCAGAGAGCCGCGTGCTCCGCTAGAGAGCAGAGTACAAATCTAATTTTGATTCATCTTCTGGAACACCAGTGTCTCTCTCTTGGTTGCAGAGGGAACATAGAAAGGCCAGCTTTCTAATTTTTACACCTAATTTATATACCTAAAATAAGGTGATGTGATTACCCCCTAAAGCCTGAATTCATCTACCATAAATTAGCCATCTGGAGGTTTTAAATGATTAAGTATCAATCAA
>NW_010142000.1:0-1232 GCF_000699245.1 Pterocles gutturalis
AGGGCAGGCAGCTGGGTGGTCAGGCAGTGCCGTCCAGCTACGGCAGCAGGGCGACAGGGCAGTAGGATGGTTCAGGGCAGTTTGGCAGCATGGACCCATGTATTTGCTCATTTTTAGGGCAAGCTGGAGACCCTGTGAAGTGACTTTTCCATGACTGAAACGAGTCTCATGCGATCAGTCTCCAGGCCCAGCCCTGATGCTGCTCTCCTGCCCTGCAGCACCTTCAGTCCTGACCCCTCTCCTTCATCCCACCTTCAACCCTCACTTTCCCAAGCCTGCTGCAACCCCAACCCTTCCTTCTCCACAAAACCCAACACTGGCCACAAACCGAGTAAATACAAAGATTTAGAAAAGCAGGTAAGTGTTTCTGAACCAAAGAAATGCCTCTTGCAAGCAGAGTTTTGATCCTGAAGGCGGAGAACCCCTGTGGTCATCAGTTCTCTGGTGTTCACACACCACCCTCCAGTTAGGGAATCGCTGCTTGGAGGACCTGGGATTTACCTGGAGGCTGGGGAAAGTGAGAAGTCAGGATTCCTTATGCAAAAAGTGGACACATTTTTTCAGAATTACTTTTCTTTCAGACCAAGGTGGTGTCTCTCACATTTTACCACTCTCCACCAGCCACACTGTGTTTGCTGCTTCTCATGTCCCCCCTGAACATGTTCATAAAAATGGGGAGTGAGCCCCCATGAACAGCTAGGAAAAAGGCCGTCTGGTCTTTGGCAAAGTGCTGCGAGCCAGCAGAAACCATGCTGAGAGCCAGTCGTGCTGGGGTTGAGGACCCAGGTAGCTCATCCTCCAAGTCACCTGCCAGTGGTGATGCTGGGGGCTGGCACTTTCTCCTGGGAAGTAGGTTCAGTCCCTCACGGTAGGATCTAGTGATTGCAGAGAGCGGGGTGATGCCACTCTTCTGGTTGAAGGAAGCTGTGGGTCTTTGTAGGACTTGCAGCAGGTCAGCCTGGAGCAATAGCATTTTGCTTGGGTTTGGGCATGGCATCCTGCAGGGCAAAGCCAGGGGTGTGCCCTCTGTGTCTGCTGCACAGCTGAAGTCTGGGACAGTGGGCATGTGTGCCAAGCTGCAGAGTGGGGATTTTCCAGCTGCAAAGGACTTACTGCTAGATACCATGTGTGTTTGGGGAAGTAACTTCTCAATTTTTTACCAAGGAAAAATAAGGAAAAACTAGTCCTTTTTGTTTGCATTGTCCCAGCCTTGACCCTTTTACATCAGCAGG
>NW_010142000.1:1245-16759 GCF_000699245.1 Pterocles gutturalis
GGATGCAAAGTCAGTGTAGACTATCACCCCTTGAGTACCGGGCTTCTCACCAGCTGGAATCTCAGCACAACATCCTTGTGCCCTGACTTTAGGCACTGGAAAAGTAAGTGTCATCATCTGAGCTAGTCTCTGGGCACGCTTTATAGCCCGCAGAAAGAAAGGGGCTCAGTACGGAGTGATTCGCTTGACCCATCTTAGTGATCTCATGGTGAGACCAGGATCTGCCAAAGTGTCAATTGCACATGGAGCCTAGGAGTCACTAGGTCAGACTGAGATCACAGAATCACAGAATGGTTTGGGTTGGAAAGGACCTCAAAGCCCATCCAGTGCCACCCCCTGCCATGGGCAGGGACACCTCCCACTAGCCCAGGTTGCCCAAAGCCTCATCCAGCCTGGCCTTGAACCCCTCCAGGGATGGGGCACCCACAGCTCCTCTGGGCAACCTGTAGCCCAAATGGGAAGCTTTCTTAAGGTCAAGCCTATGTGTCCTTCCCTTTTGCCTCATCCTATGATTTTTTATGCAAGGCCAGGTACGGGATGCCCAGGGGAGCCCAGACTAACTCCCATCCTTTCTGCACATCTCTGCAGCTGCTGACACTTCACAGCACCCTGTGGGGCTGCCTGGGGACTGGCTCCTCAAAAGATCTGTGGTCAATTAGTTAACTCCAGACTGGTGACATTTTCCAAAGGGATGAAAATAAAAGAAAGGAAATTGTGCTATTGAACACTTAATATCAGCTAAAATTGAATGAACTCTCCTAGCACAGAGAAATGGCTTTTCCATAGCCTGGGAGTATTGGACCTGCTGCAAATTGTAATTGGCAGAAGAGCACATTTCAAAGGAAAGCCTTCACAAATGCTTTGTAATGGTGTCCCACATTTGGGGGTTAACCAGCTCCATTCTGCTGCAACTGTTTCTCACAGAGCAAAGGAAAATGTAGACTAGAAGACTAGACACACAAAAGGAGAACGGGGTTGGTAGTCAGTAGATTGGTTCCACTGGGGCAAAATTATTGCAACGATTATTGGGCACTGGCAGTGCCCAGTGATGCAAATTCGGCATGTATCACTGCTCAATTATTTACAGAACAAAGCTAGCTGTAACGTATCAGCTAGATGCATTCATTTTATAAAGTGGCATTAATACATTTAATTAGCAATGGGTTATTAGATTCATGTCCGTTATTATGCATTGTTTTTTAAATGACTGTAATTGCCCAAACAAATTTACAAATGTATTTACCTTGTTAATGGTTGTGAACCTCATTTAAAAAGCTTTTAGATTGCAGAAGACGTTCATGGAGTTATGAGCAGCCCTTCTAATTTGAGTACTAGTGTGCCTGTTAGTGCAGAAGGATTGTCTGAGCCCATATATCCATGGGCTGCAGGGTCTCAGAGCAGCAGACAGTGAAGCATCTTCCCTCCCTTCCAGCACAGGGCACAGGCAAGGGGCATGGGCCAAAACCTTAGAGCTTACAACACTGCCTGCCCTGGGAAGAACCAAATCCATTATTGCTGCTGACTCCACACTCCTTTGGCCCACCAAGTGTTTCAATTTCCTAACTCAATGGTCCCAAGCTCCTGTGGGTTTTGCACCCACTCTTGTTGGCATCTGGAGCCACAAGGTGATGCTCCACTGGGCAGCAAGCTTGGACTCACGACCAAGAGCTGGAGAAGCCATGGGGTGTAATGGACCACTGCGGGGCACCTGGGATTTCTGCTGAAGACAAATCAGAGACGTGTGATGCGTCATCCTCTCTGCTTAGCAGAGATTTTACTGCAGAATCCTGCTTGAGAGTCATCAAAATACCTGGTACATGTGGGATTGCGTAAATCGGGAAAGGATGATAAGAGACAGGCGGGGTTCAAAGGGCCTTAGAAAATTACACAGCAAGTGCGTAACTGTGGAGTGAAAGAAGAGTTTTGTTAGCTGCAGCCTGGCAGATTAGTTGGCTAGATGTGTCTGTTCAGTTTGTCAGAATAGAGACAGGATAAACCTGAACAAAAAGATCTTTGGCAATCCTGCCCTGCTTCCCGCCTGCCAGCGCTGTGTGCTTTTTATGGAACTGGGTTGTTATGGCGCTGCCGACACTTTGACTGTGCTGTCTACTTAACAAGTGTTTCAATTAATTACAGTAATGTTATTATTGGGAAGAAGCAGCAGATAGGAGCAAAATGATTAGATAATGAGAAATAAATTGCTATCGGAGGTGTCTTCCTGAACAGAGTGGTTTACCTCTCTCCAGAAAGTTATTCAATAGTGGAAGGAGGCAGAGGCTGCCCGTGAGGGATGGGAGGTCTGCTCAGCCTGCGGCTGGGAGGAGATGCTGGTGGTGAACACATGGAGATGCCTCCACCCAGGGAAGCTGGTACGAGCTGAGGTAATTAGCCTCCTGATTGGAATATTTACCTGGGAAGCCGGGATAACTTGAGCAGTATGTACGCAGGAGCTGTTCCTCCTCGTGCAGACCCGAACGTTCCCACTGTCACACCATCCGGCTGGGCAGGAGTCCCCATCTGCTCACTCCGTCTCCACCCCCGAGGGCTGACCTAGCTTGTGGGCAGCACCTGGTCCAGGCCTGTGTTGAAGAAGCCTTGGGTAGATGACAAACCTCTTCTCACACCCAAAATTTAAAGAGAGTGTGATGGAAAACCCTCAGAGCTGCCTTCTCCCAGGCTTGAGATCTCAGGTGCACTGGTGAGGGCAGTAGAAGACAATGATGCATGGGGGAGTGGTGGGCTATGGGGGAACGAAGGGCCATGGGGGAAAGATGAGGCTTTGAGTAACTTTGGGCCATGAGGGAACAATGGGCTTTTCCTCTCCTAGGGCAGTGGGAGGACTGACCACCTCCCACATCCCACCCTGCTGGGATGGGGATGGTGCATCCTTGCTCCAGCCATGGGAGAACATCACACTGCCATGGAAGATGTCCTGCCCCTTGGTCACACCTGCTGTTACAGCCCCGGAGGAGAGAGTGTGTAGTATTGTTATGACCACTGTATGTGCCTCAGTTTCCCCAGTGAGCCCTGTTGCACCTAGGAGGTGAATGCTATGTTAACAACCCTTTGGCAGGGTCAGGATGAAGGCAGGTGAGGCTACACAAGTGCAGGATTTGAATCACAGAATCGTAGAATCACTAAGGTTGGAAAAGACCTCAAGGATCATCAAGTCCAACCGTCAGCCCAACACCACCTAACCCCCTAAACCATGTCCTGAAGCACCACATCTGCATGCTTCTTGAACCCCTCCAGGGATGGGGCATCCACAGCTTCTCTGGGCAACCTGCGCCACTGCCTCACCACCCGCACAGTGAAAAATGTGTTCCTAATATTTCATCTAAATCTGCCCTCTTTCAGCTTATAACCGTTACCCCTCCTTGAGGTAACCCCGTTACCCCCTCAATGACAGGTCACACACACTACGTCTGCAGTGCTACAGGCGTCTCACCACCACCATGTCCTGAGCACCCCAGGAGAAAGGAGCCCTGTGGGATGGCCTCGCACACAACCCGTGACAGACAGGCACCAACAGAGATGCCCTGAGTCAGGGGTCACGCTAGATGTCCATAACACCTGTCCCATCTTTGGTGTCCGATGTGGCAGGATACCCCTGAGCTGCTCCTGCTGGGAGCTGCAGTGGTGATGGAAAGCTGCTGGGGTAACCCAGCACTGCCGAGCAGAGGCTGCAGCAGCAACACCAGCGTGCCAAACCCAGCTCCCACCCCATCCGAGGCACTGCTGCTTGGGGCCCGTGCTGACCAGCCTCTGTGCATTACAGCATCTTACTCTTCCAGTCCTCCAGTGAACCACCATCACCCCACCGAGAGCACCACCAGCAGCGGGTGGCTGAGCTGGCCGTGCGACACGGCTCTGCTCCTGCCTGCGTGTGTGCCCGCGCTTGGGATGGCTCTGCAGGGGCAGGGTGAGGTGCTGAAGGGGAGGATGTTTTCCACGTACAGCCGAGCTTGGTTCCTGGAGCAGCTGGGAACCCCGAGGCTCAGGGGCCTGGTTTTGCCTGGCACATTTTGCGGGGGGAGCTGTGGGCATTCCCTCTGCACCTCCCTTTAACGACTCTGGGATATTACATGATTATGTGATAAGTGACGTGTGGCCGCTTCAAATCCGTTAAAAGATTTAGCTCATGCTTGGACCAGGCTGAGAGCTTGAGATTTGCCAGCTATTCACCACAAAATGAGCTTATTGTTGGCAGATTTCTTCCATTTGTTACCGAAACTGGGAGATTCCACCTCTCCTGCCGCTCAAGTCCCTAATCTGTGCATCACGCTCTTCACTGCGAGTTCTTCCCATCCGGGGAGCGCTTCTCACTGCTGATGGCGTAAAGCATGGGGAGAGGAGAGGTGCTGCCGTAGCGTGTGCTTCCTGGGAGACGTGCTGGAGGCCATGAGCAGAAAGCTGAAAGCCTCCCGAGATCCAGCCCTCACTTCCCAGCACAAAAGGCACCGCGTGGGGCACAAGGGAACACAGATGTGGATCTGATTGCAGTGGAGAAAGATGTCAGCTCTGGAAATTAATTATCTGTTCTTCAAAAGGACCGAGTTCTCCAAATTAGCAATAATTATGAACAGAAAATTGTAGGGGGGGGAAAGAAAATTAACAAAACCTAAGAATTCTTTGAAGAAAGATATTTGGAAGCAAAAAGCCACAAGCAGAGAGGCAGTTCTGATGAAAAGCCTGGAGGATGGATGCTGTTAGCAACTGCAAATAATGCTGAATACAGAACAACTGAAAAGGAGAAAAAAAGAAATCTTCACAAACCAGAACTGTAAGGCATGGGAAACTACTAAGGGACACTGAAGACAGTGGGAGAAAACCTGTAGTGGGCAAAATTACAGTCAGTCATGGGAGTCCTTCCCAACGGGTCAGGTCCCACATCTAAGAGTGGGGAAATCATCTGGTAGGAATGCAAACAATGCAGAAGTGTGTTAGGAAGATGAAGCCTGCTGTGGTTAGTCTGACTGCTTTAGCTTCACACTTCTGCTGGCAGCTTGTGACGTGGACTTGGCCTTTGGACTGTACAGAGACACAAACACCTCCAGGGTAATTTGTCCCAAGGCTTTATCCGAGCTATGGCACTGGGTGTAATTTCCAGGATCAGGTGTGGAAGTGCATCCTGTCCATGTGTCAAGGGACAATCAAGACAGACACAAAGTATCTCCCTCCGCCTGTTCCTCTTTTCCCCACCCTGGGATTTCCTTTGGAGGAAGCCTCCAGGGAGCCACCACATGTCCTCTGGTCAAGACCGTGCTTTGGACAAGTGGGCACCAGAGCCTTGTGTTTTTGATGCAAATTTTGCATGTTGGTAGACTTTTGTCTGCATTTGCTAAAGTAGGGGAATGAATCCTACCATCTATAGCTAGACAAGGGTGTCCATGTCTACTGGGTGCAATGCTCTTGCTGACTTGCCCGTGGCTCTCCCCAGGCAGAGCTGAGGACGTTGCTCACTCAGTGTTGTCACACTTGAACTGCCCTCGAATACCAAGGAATTTCCAAAGCCCCCAAAGTCTGTGAACATCACAAAAAGGCCACCTAGGATGACCAAACTAGATGAGGTACTTAGGAAGAAGAGCATGAATGAAAGGCCATATAGAATCCCTCTAAAGCTGAATTAAATGCCAGCAATATAATTATTGCCAGACTTGTAGGCTTTACAGGACATGGGTCTTGTCAAACAAACAAATGATGGAATTACGTGTTGGGCTGACAAAGGTAACTGCATAGACATAACAGACTTAGTCAATGGGAGGCGTTTAATTTAATAATGCATAATATGCTAATAACATTTTAGTTCAGGAAATGCAGAGTGAGGGGATGGGGATGGCTACTTGACAGATATTAGGAGGAAGGACTCCATCAGAGATCATGGTTCTGGTGTGCTCTCACAGTGGAAGGGGATCTGACCAGTGCTGGCAACACATCCACCTGTCAGAGTTCAAGAAAAATGTCCAGAGCACAGCAGTTACCTGGCATACCCGCTGCTTCCAGAGCAACTTTACAGTACCTGGCATTTCATTAATAGCCCAGCTGTAATCCTGGGTGCAGAGATGAGATCTCCCTGTCCCTGCAGGTATAAGGAGAGTAGGCTGATTGTCTTTGCTTCTGCTCCCCATCCTTGGAGACAGATAAGTCATCACTCAGTCCTGTCTCCTGTGCCTCAGCCCAAAGGGTGAATCTGGTCCTCAGGAAAGGTGCTGCCAGGGCTAATTAGAATCAATCCTGGCTCCACTTGGAGATCACAGCGGAGACAGCACCATCTCATGTTGAGCAAGCCGAGTTGTTTGCTTTGCCTGCCCACAGGTCTTTGGTACTGCACCGTCTTTGTCTGTACCAGCCAGGCTGGCTTCCTTATCTGTTGCTCTTAGGAGTCATTTGTTCCCAGCTTGTTTGGTTTAGGAACATCTGGGCTGAGTCAATGACAGCATCTGGTGTCAACCCAGGCCAGGTTGGTGGGACATGATAAACAGGGACCTGGGGTACGTGACTGAGATCTTCTGGAGCAAAGCGCCAGGCTCGCTGCACAGATGATGGTGTGTGGGAAAAGCAGAGAGAGGGATCTTTGCAAATTAATGAGACATTTGATTGCCAGCTAGGATATACTTGACTTCAGATGACCTCTGCATCTGGGAGCAGTGCCAGTAGGCAGAAGAATGGAATAATTGGTATGAATTGATGCAGATAACAATAAAAAAGCACTATTAACACGGGCAATGGGTGACAGCAGAGAAGTGCTTTGTCAGGGGCCATCTCTTCCCTCTTGGTCTCCATATGCACACAGAAGATTGTCTGATTTAAGGTTAAATCTGTGTCTAAAGAATAGACCAGGACTGCTGTTAAGTGAGATGCATCAAGAGAGTTTCCTCCCCACCCTGGCCATCACGTATCACCCACTGCTGCTTATTCATCCATCCATGGGCTTATGATGAGCTTATCACAATATGACAAGTAGCGAGGTTTCCTCTAAATATTCGTTGTTGTCCCATCCTCAAATCTTTGCTAAATCTTTCCAGCTCTCCATTGTGCTATACACATGACATATACATAACAATTATTTATAATTATTTTAATAATGTATGATTTCTAAGACATCATGGCAGCCAAAGGAGTTGCACTGGGAAATCTAGATGCATCCAGTTCTTCCCTGGCAGATGAGAACAGCCTGGGGCAGTTCATTGCCCATATCCAGCTTCAAACAAGCCATCAAGCAAATGCTTTCCGTCTTCCTGGAGGATTGTTTTATTGTTTAAGCCTGTAGCAGAACAATATGAATTTCAGGGAGATGTATCAGCAAGACACTAAGGAAAGGGCAATCCACAGAGATATCTTCCAAACACCCATTTGTACTAGAAAGAAGCAAGACGTGTGTTGGCTGGCAGATCCAGAAGGAAGGTCCTGTTCACTAACAGAGCCTCTGGGGGATGCAGAGTTGCCAGGAAATGGGTGAAGACCATGTGTACAGCCCTAAAGAGGATTTTGGCACTTCCCTAAGTCATTGCTGCACAAACACTTGGTTACCCAGTTCTTTTAGATTCCATGGAAGATTAAGTCATATTTTAACCTCCCCTTGCAAACAGCAGTCAGGAAAATGCGAGTATGCGTGAATGGAGCCTTGGAGCAGGCGGTGTGTTAGCTAGAGTTGCAGCACAATCATCTCCCTCTGAAAAGCCCACTGGGGAACTGAGGATGCTCTGGCAGTGCTGTAGGGGCTGTTGCAGGCTGTAGCTAAGGCTACTTCAGAGACCAGCGTGATGGGTGAGACCACACCAGACCAAGGACACATCTTATCCAAAAGGGATACCTTGAAATAGTTAAGGAAAGGAGAGTTCATTAGTTCTGTAGGTGCTTGTTCCTGCATCATCCTTCCTGGTAAAGATTTGCACCTTTTTTTCCTTTCTGAATATGCATGGCTTCAGCTCCCAGACACTGGGCGTGTTATTGTCTTTCCCAATTTATTGAAGAGCCTTGGTGTTTTTCCACATTAAGTTACTTACATGTTGTGAGCACATTGCCTTTCAAGTGTCTCCTCAATTAGCTAAACAGATCAAGCTTTTAAATCCTTCAATTCAAAGTGTCCTCTCCTACCCTCAAATCATTTTTATGGCTCTTTTTTGCACTCACTCACTTTTTATCATCCCTCTAATGCGTGCTGCTGGCCTCAGCACAGTCATCCCCAGAGGTTAGAGTCACCTCCTTGCCCCGGTCCCTCTCCTCCGTTGGTACATCTAAGAACAGTGTGAGCTCTCCTGCTGCTGAGTCACATTGAGTTACCGTGCTACTCCGACCCCTAAATCCAGGTCAGTGTTGGTGCTTTGGAGATCAGCTTTGGTCATGGCTGTGTCAGCTGCAGAGCCACGCCAGGCCTCTCCGCATTAACACCGGGAAGCATAACTGAAGAAAAAACAAAACAAAACAAAAAAAAACACCAAGAAAAAAATTGCGTAAGGTGTAAACTGGATCTTGTCTGTGCTCATCAGCTGGAGGAAGGAAAGAAAGTGGCTTTCCTGTAGTTTTTCCCACCTTGGTTGTCACCATTTCCTGCGATACCCACAGCTGACCCTGCAGTACATCTGCCCTGCTGCTTTCTTGCAGGCTTTGTGCACATCGAGATGAACATGCCACTGACTCATTTTAGAAAAACTGATCAGCAAGTCTTTTAGTAGGTTTTCCTGGCAGGAAGGGTGTCTCAGCCTGAATCGGGGAAGACCAAGTGCTCTATAGTCATATTTAGACAAGGCGAAGGAGTTGTATCTAGAACTTTTTCAGCTTTCTGTACAGCTAGGTCTGGGTACGTGCTGTGAAGTTATCCCCCTCAAAGATCTCCCTCTCCAAATGCACCAGCATCGATGCTGGAGCTCCCATGATCACAGACCTGGAGAGCTTTCTTTTCCTTTGGGAGAACAGCCCAGCTGTGTGCCCTGTCCCAAGCTGTGAGTTACCAGTCTGCTCAGTGTTGTTGAAGAGCCTGGCAAGAATTGGCCTCTGCACTCTGCATGCTCTTGTGAAGGTATCAGGTCTCCTGGGACATTCTCAGCACTGGGTCCCACCTCCACACACATGAACACAGAGAAGGCAATGTTCTGCAACCTGCCAGTGATGTCCCTTCAGGGCTTTCCATGAGGGATGATCAACTTCCTTCTCTAAAGAAAGAACTTCATGGCAGATGAGCTATAGGTTGCTCTTGGAAATTTGATTCACAGCTTGGACAAATCAGCCAGGACAAAAAAACTTGGCTCCATCCACTTCAGTTGTGGAGGACCTCAGTTGTGCCTGATCCAGCTGTGCTCAGATGTGCCTGGGGTTAGGAACATGTCATACCTGTGATAGCACAACATCATTAACAACCTGATTTTCCACAAGGTGACGTGACCATGCCCACAACCATCACAATTGCCTGTGTATCCCCTAAATCTCCATGCTGGAATCCTTTATTGTTTGGTTTAGGGCTACTCTGTTCAACACAGCCTTTCTGTGAGGTCAACGCCTACTCTGAGATCCAGTTATCCAGACCACCCGTGTGGCTGATGGCAACACGCAGCCATCGTGTCCTGGAGAGCATGGCAGGCTGTACGGACTGGGGGGACATGTTTAGAAGTGGTGGCTACATGTTGTGGCTATTTAGTGGTTTTGTTAATCACAAACTGAGAAGGTGGCTGCTGGCTTCTGAGACAATGAGAAATTGTCTTGTGTTATATGGAAAGCCTTTGAATTCCAATGCACCAAAATCCAGACATTGAGTAATAGGCTCTCCAACAGGTGCTAATTTGAATTTACCTTGGGAAAAAGATGTGATGTGGAAAGCAGATTAATCACATAATCCAACATTTGACTAAATCCATTTCTTGAGCTATTTGATCTGTCCAATTACCTGCTACCAAGCTGCCTTGAAAAAATATCTTCAAACTATAACAGGGATGGGTGAAAATAATGAATTAGCAATGCCAGCACTCAAAGTTGGACCAGCAAGAGGGGCACCAGGTCCAACGCAGCCTGGCATAGCTGGAGGATGGGCAATTGCTCCTCCTGAAGGTCCAGTGGTGCCATGTCCCAGGCAGCGTGCTGCAGGCTCCAGGGGTCACCCAGGCTCCACAGTCCTGAAACGGTCCTAAAGGGAGGAGGTTTTCCATGCATGCATGGAATGAACAAATACAAGTGGACTATCAAATTCTGAGTTAATTTGTTCCTGGCAAAGTCACAGAGGAGCCCTGGAGCAGGGGCACAGATAAAGGTTACTCATAGCTTGAGTTGTCCTCATGAGAAAGCAAAATGAGCCCTTTACTGGTGCTGGAGCCAGCACGAAGCTGTGCCTCATGGAGACGGGGCACCCCTGAGGGCACACACTTTTCCAGTGAGCAACGGTTGCAGTGGATGAGCTGAGGCCTTGCAGGGAGAGTTCTTTGGGGAGAAAGCCAGGCCACATGCAACCAGCACCCACCCTGCAGGGCTCCCAGACAAGCAGCCCAGCTCTCTGTCTCTACAGTCAAATCTACAGCCAGGACCGCCCTGCCAGCGGGTGTCTGAAACACTTGTCCCCCTGCGTCTGTTTCAAGATGCATTGCCCCAGGACTGGCAGGTAGATGTCTCCTACTGCCTCACCTGGGTTCTAAGCTGTTCTCTGCTGCTGTGAGAGAAGAGAAGATGCAGGAGGAGGATGCTCCAGTGGGTCAGGTTTGGATCCCCAGCAGTGAAGTCACCTGAGTATCAAGAATAATCCTGGGGTCTCTGGGGGTGGTGCTGGGATGGGACTGACAGCACAGACTGCTGCAGGGGTGGGACCACTGCTAGTGTGCAGTGCAGAAAAGAGCAAATCGAGACCCCCTAACCGTGTCCAGCCTCTGCCTTGTGATGGCCACAGCAACAGCCTGCTGTGGGTGCAGGGACAGAAAACCAGTCAGTCTGATGAGCAGCTGGACTCAGCCAGGTTTGGTTCCTCTTCCTCTCCACCTGGAGCAAAGCTGTGCTGTTTTCCTACCAACTTGCAAATAAAGGTGTCAGCGAGTTGTTGGCTGTGTTTTGTGGAAAACAGCCAGCCTGGAGAGACAGAGAGAGCTGATGGCTGACTGAGCTGCAGTAAACTGATTCCAGTGTGTAAAGAGCCTGAAGGTGTTGAGTTAGTGGAGGAGATTAAACCAAAGTCCAAGCCAGCTGCCAGACTCCCCTGCTGGTAAAGCTTTTCCATCACAGTTGGCTGATTGTATTTAAAGCCAGCTACACATGTCCCCGAGCCGAGCTCCCTCAAACTTGCGCAGAGTGGATAGAGCACACCATCCCTGTTCAGTGTTCCCAGGCAGTCCTCATTTACCCACCCAGCCCTTGGAAACTCAGGTAAAAGCAGCTCTTCAATCCCATAGACAGGAGGATGTTTCTGTGTAAACACAGTCACCGAGAAAGCCTGGGTAAATGCCTCTTTATTTTGCTCACAGCAGGCAGCTCAATTTGTCTCTAATGAGCACTAACACGCTCTCCTGCTATCACTCATAGCAATTACTCTGGCCTCACTAGTTGCACGCAGAAAGCTCGGATAACCAGCTAACAGCCTGTGCCACACACACAGCAACGCGCTCAGCCGCAATTCCTGACAAACGCTGTGACGAGGCCACCGTGCACATAGGAAGAGGTCGTTCAGTGGCTCAGTCTGACACAGCAACTTGGGACATGACATGGGGACACAAAGTTTCTTGCCTCAGGTGAACGGGCTCCCTTTAGCTTGGAGCACCAGCGATGGGAGTTGGCTGCTGCCACCTGCAGCCCTGGGTGAGTACAGCGGAGAGACAAGCTGGGACCTTGTGCTGGCATCTGTTACCTTCATGGTGGCTTCCACAGATGGACAACAGGTTTTGGGGAGCAGCTGCCAACGCCAGGCTTTCATAGAATCACAGAACGGTTTGGATTGGAAGGGACCTTAAAGCCCCCCCAGTTCCACCCCCCTGCCATGGGCAGGGACACCTCCCACTAGCCCAGGTTGCCCAAAGCCTCATCCAGCCTGGCCTTGAACCCCTCCAGGGATGGGGCATCCACAGCTTCTCTGGGCACCCTGGGCCACTGCCTCACCACCTGCACCGTGAAGAATTTCTCCTGGTAGCTCTGGCTGCAGGGACCTGCAGATGATGTTGGAGCTGCAGCTGCTTCAGGTCAAGTGGGCAGCACTGAGAGCAGATCACTGGGGTGGGTCTGCAGCAGGGCTTGAGCAGGTTTGTAGTCTCTGCAGTCCTGTCTGTCTGTCCAAAAATCCCTGCCACTGCCTAGAGGTTCCTGGAGAATTGCTAATGAGTATCTGAGGAGGTTTCACTGGTAACTTTGCATGTCCAGAATGGCATCCTCTCACTAACCCCCCAGGCACTGGTGGGTTGCAGTACTTCCGTCCTCACAACAAGTATGAGCATGAGCTGAGCAGGGATTTTAGCCTTACACTGGGTGTGTTTGAGGGGTATTCTCATTCTGATCTTCAGCTAGTCTAAAGGACAGCTCTACCCAAGTAAAAAGAATATTCATTGGCCCAGAAATTACTCAAAACATTAAAGACTTGTAAATAAGAAGGCAGTTGGAGTTCTTTCCCAAACTGCTATCCTATCCCTTTTTACAATGTGGGATATAAAGCTTCAGGCATCCTTATTCCCAGGCCAGCCAAGGGGATACACTGCCAACCTAGTTGTTCTAGTTAGCCTTTTGCTTGGACTACTTTTTTCTACCTCCTTCTACACAGAAGGAAGGGCACAGTTAAAACTTTGTGAGAACTGTGTTTCTCTTTTCTTGAAGTGCTGGTTGTCCTGCAGTGTGAGGCCAGGATTGAATTTGCCTCCAGCCCTGACCCAACGTCAGACCTGAGCACCACACAACAGGTTAGCACCAGCCCTCCTGCCTGAGATTTTTCCTATTAGAGAATTATAGTCAGGGATCCAAAGAATCCTAAATTAATCTTAATATTTATAATGGTCTTCAAAGGGGATGGTGCGGAGCAGCCACACATCAAAGGTGGCTGGTAAAACAGGAAGGCTCCTTGCAGAAGATACCATAATTGACAGCACAGTAATTGGAACAGAGCAACGGCTTCTTGATGGAAAGACAGCTTCTGGGTAAGTAACGTGCAGTTCTTGTTACTAATTAGATAATGTTTTATAGCAGAGACATCCCAGAATTTAAAGCCACCTCAGTTCCTTTTGGTGCTTGCTTTGTCTGCAGTGTACAGACTGCCACCGAGAACAGACCTGTTGTCATCAGAGAGAGGAGATGGATGTCTCCGTCTCAGTCTACCACATCAACAACATAATTATCCTTTCCTGGATCTATTCCTGAATTTTCAACTGTAGTTAACCAAGAGAGTTGCTGCCGTCCCCTCATTCATATATGCATGGGATGACTTTGCCCTCCAGGAGCCATCCTGGGAAGTCCCTGCTCCTTGCCAGGGTATTTCTGCTGCTTTGAAGCAAACAACCACAAAAGGAGCACTGGTGGCTTTACGGTCTGTTGGTCTGCACAGCAGCCATCACCTTTTGATTATTCCAAGATGGGAAGCCTACAGCATCTTTCCCTTTCACAGCTCAATGCTTTGACTGTCTCTTGCATTGGAGTTGCCACTTGGCTTTGCCAGTGACCAGCTGCAAGCCTCATGTGCTTTGTGAGCGCATCTGAGTCACCCAGCTCAGCAAGCAGCACATCTCCTGCTGACCTAGAAAGCTGCATGGACCAGAGTAGTCCTCTTCTTGTTAAAGGCCAGCTAAAATGTGGAAAAACCTGAATGCTGGACTTAGTCAAAGAAGCAGCCCATCTGGGTGAGTCTGTGGTACAGGTATGCTCAGTGCACGTGACCCAGGCGCCAGCACAGGAGCAGCAGGCTGGTTGACAGGGTCAAAGATGCCTTCGAGTGTTTTTAGGTGCTATTGTGGGCAGATCCAACCCTTGCTGCCCTGAAAACATGGCCCAGTTTTTCTTCTTCCATTTCCCACTACAGCTTGGAATAGAAACCTCTGTGTAATATTTCACTCCCCTTGGAGGACTCTCCAAGTGAAGCAGTGCTAGATAGGTCAGCTCCTGACAGATCAGCCTGCAGCACAGCTCCTGCAGCAGCACAGACCACACATCTAATGTTCAGCTACTGAAGCAGGGACAGATGAATCCTGGCTTGAAAAGACTCAGGCAACTCCTGAGCTTTGTTGCAGCCAAGCAGAGTTTTGATCACTGAAGGCACCTCAGCCCAACATATAACCCTACAAAATCCCTGGGCAGATCCAGCTCCTAAGGAGTTCTGAGGCAGCAGCTTGGCACTAAATCTTCTGAAATACTGTTGAGTCAGCCTTGAGTTGATTTCTGACCTGATGTGGTCTTGTGTCAAGCAAGAAGAGACAGCAAGATGAGCAAAAAAAACTTCCCAGACATGTTTGGAAAGTGAAATGGACATGTGCTGCAAAGCGCCTGTGAGATTTGTCCTCTGCCCTCCACTAGATCTCCCTGTCCCACAGTAAACCTGCATGGTTATTGCAGAGCTGAAGTACACTGCTCTTCTGGCAGATGCTGAGCTTTGTTGGCAGCCCAAAATTCAATTTAAAATAAACAAAAAGTGCTTCCCAAACCTAGAGGCAGAAAAGAAGAGCTGCTACCTGGCATTTCGACAAGGAGGGAGATGAGGGACTGCGTCGTATTCCCAGTCTGCTCCTGACTCACTCTGTGACTGGGGTGAGTCACTTCCGAAGGTCTCTCCTTCCAATGTCCTCTCTGCTCTGCAGGGAATGGTAATGCTCCTGAAGGCTCTTGCAAAGCTCCATTAATTATTAAATGTCTTTAAGTGTGTTACTGCCTGGGAGGAAATGCCTTGTAGAAACAGATCCCACCTTTGTGGGTAGAAAACACTTCCAGGTTTGAAGCGAGCTTCAATTCACAGAAGAGCTCACTGAGTTGTAGGTTTTGTCTATGAAAATAGCTGAGAGAAAGGTGATATCCTGTTCAAAGAATTACTGCGGCAATAAGACTTAACATTAGCAGCCACATATCATTTATTACAGCAAGAAACATTGCCCATCTAGCCTCTCCTTGATAGTTTGTTCCAGTGACAGTCTATCTGGCTTCAGCTTTCATCAGCTGGTCCTTCTGATGCTGGGTTAAAGAGCTCTTTACTACCCTACACTTTTCACCCCCTAAAATGCTTATACCTAGTGACCAAGTTGCCTCTCAGCCTCTCACTATCAACTAAAGTGCTGAGCTTTGTAAAAATGTCACTGAAAGCATTTCCCCAACTCAGTTTTCAGTTGGACTGCTTCTCCACTAAGGCATCTACATCCGTCCCAGAAGCCCTGCTCCAGTTCCTGCAGGTCTGATTTCGTTTGTGGTGTTATGGCACTCTCTATTCAAAGGTCCCAGCCCACCCTCGAATCAGAACTTTCTTTGCATCCCAAACGCTCTGTGTCTCCTGGAACTTTTAGAGACTTTAATCTTTATTTCTGGATCGTATTGAAAAGTGTGTGGTCTTGTGCTAAGCTCTGCCAACTGTCCCTTGCAATAACTCTTCCGA
>NW_010142000.1:16790-31409 GCF_000699245.1 Pterocles gutturalis
AAAACCTACTGAAACCCATTCTCTGGTATCTCCCAGTTCCCCTCTGCTGCACCCCTTTAACACGAGCTTTCTCAAGGATGTGCAGTGATAAAAATCTCAATCAGATTGTCAAGCAGCACATGAGCCAGTACTGTAGAAAAAGCTGAATGTATTGCATCTAGACAGCCCAAATTGTAAGAACATTAGAGAATTAGTTCAAGTTTGTTTGACAAGATCTGCTTTTCTTTTTCTTTTTAATAAACACTCAGTAACCCATGCTGGCAGGTGTTAATTATCCTGCAGTCCTTTAATTCTTCATCATTTTTCAACACCTTTCTGAGGCAACTGGGAGCAGTGCTAATCCTTAGGTTTAGGAAACATTCCCATATGTTGTGCTGGAGCCCAGGGACAGTGGAAGAGCTGCTGGGAATATGAGACTGATGGAGTGGCCATACCTCCCACTTGGGGTTCTGTCCTCCTTCAGACTTCAACAGCATCTTTGGGGTCTCCCAGCAGTGTTTCTGGACTTTGCCTTTCAAGGAGTCTTTTTTCACGTGTGAGATTCTCAGCCTTCCCAGACAGAGGGACTGCTGCTTTGCTAATTGAATGTTTTGCCTCCCTGCAGCTCTGGCTCTGCTCTGTGCCAACACTGGTGTGAGGAGGTGATTAACCAGGACCCTGCTGTAGTATTGACCTGTGACCAAGCTGTCTCCATCAAGGAGAAGAAACAGCTGCAAAATCCAGCCCTATTGTTCCCCAGGTAACCCCGCACCCATACCAGCATGCCCATCCCCAAGTCCCTCCAGCCAAAGGTCTTTTGTTTGACAGAGCCCCAGCCTAAAGCTGGTCTTGCACCTTCTGTGCTCTGTTGCCTCTGGCTCTGCAGTGAGGATATCTGCTGGGTGACAGGGACCTGCTCGTCCTGCCCCTGTCCCACCAGGCAGCTCTGCCAGAACAGCCCTGCACCGTGCACTGTTCCCCAGATTGCTGAGGTGGGGTCTCCATCACCATACATCCTCCCAGACAGCGCGGGAAGGAGCCGTGCCCTGCTCTGGTGAGGTGCGTGCCAGCGGAGGGCAGGACCGCTGCATCCCACTGTGCAGCCTGGGGACATCCCTGCTGCATCGCCCAGAACGGGGCACCGCTGCCATCACCTGCACTGGGGCGGGCCAGGCGCTTGCTTTCTGCCATGACATCCACCAAGTGTCCCTCTGGTCACACCCTGCGTTGCAGGGACCTCACCTGGGGTAGTGACAGGCTGCCCAGGCCACTGGAGACACCTCTCTGGGCCCCACCAGAGATCCTGCAGAGATACTTAGTGGGGCCAGAGAAGAGGGTTTGAATGAAGGCTGGGTAACAGAGCACAAGCACTTCACCAAAATACTGAAATAAATTATTAGAGGAATTCGAAACAGTAGGATTTATTGTCCTTTGAGGTAAGAACTGGCTCCAGCTTCATCTCAGTCATCATTGGCTCTCAACACCATAAATCCTGCTGTTCTCTTCAATACCTTTTATGGGAAGTGGAGAAATTAGCTAATTCCCCATCGGTCCCTCCCCACTTATTAGTGCTACAAAGGATTGGGTAATTATGAACAGAACTGCCAGGCAAAACGAAACTTCTCCCTTAAATATGCATTTTAATTAACTCTGCTGGGTTTGTGTGTTTCTTTGTAAAGCTGATCACGCCTTGCTGACTCTGAGCTGTGCTCTGATGGAGACAGGAGACCCCAGGCACTAATCTGGCCAAAGGGCTACAAAAGGACCTCGTCTTCCCTCTGGACCGACCCTGGAAGAGGACTGTCTGCTCTTGGTGGCAGTGGGGCGTTACACCTCAAAGCTTGTTTAATCTGTTTAAGCTGAGCAGCAAAGCAACAGCAAGCTGTGCCTGAGGAAGGACCTGAAGAGGAGATCCTGGGGCTTGGTGGGTGAGCGATGGTGATGTGAGAACCTCTGCAGCGGTGGGGCAGGGTCCCCGGGGTGCTGGCCCTGGGGTCTGATCTCAGCAGCACTCCTCTGTGCCAGATCTGTGAGGTGGCAGAGGAGGGACGGGGGCAGAGATGTGGCACAACTGGATGAGGAGAGCTTCTCCCAAGGGAGTACGGGAACAGGCTGCTCCAGGCTGGGAGGGAAACACCACCCGCAGCGCCTGCCCTCCTTCGTCCGGTCCCAGGGCTGTGCTGTGGAAGGGTGCTGATGCCTCAACAATTCATATTTCCAGCAATCTTTCCCAATTACCAGCTATCACATTTTTTAATGTAAGCAAATTTGCATAATCCTGAAGGCAAATTAATATGAAAATGAAGATATAAAAGTTGACATTTCCTCCACAAAAAGCAAGAGAAAAACCCTGCTGCGCTTCCTAGCTAGATAGAGTAGTAAGAAACTCCAGACTCAGAGCTGGTAGAAATGAAAATGTAGTTTTGCCCTCTATGGTAGCAGAGGGTCTGTTTAGTGAGGAGCACTCTCTGGCCTCCTTGGCACTTGTCACATCTCAGATGAAGGATGGGGAAACTCCAGTGTGTGCAGTAGTGCCAACAGCAAAAGCAAAGCCCCTGGTGAAGCCTCCAGCGCTACGGGACATTTCACAAGTCCTGACTTTGCAGTACGAGGCTTTCTAAATCGAGGATGAATCATGGCCTATGAATGCAAAATTAAAGAAAGGCAACTTTAAAATAAAATCTTACAAGCTTGCATGACAAAATTTTACAGCAAATAGTAATGTCTGGCTTCTCCCCCTGCTATTTTCTGGCATGATGATGAAATGCAGTAAAGAAATATGTAAAAATAATGACTCTTCCAGACCTTGTAGCATTCATTTTAATAGATGCTATTTAACTACACACAGAAATATAGGTATCTACCTTTCAAACGCTAGTTACAAAGATTTGGGAAGGCTGCCAAGAAAATGGCCTTTTTTTTTTTTTTCCCCAATAGATACCAAAAAGAAACAATTTATATGTTGAAATTGCCTTTATTTTTTAATTCATAAATATTTGTTACTGACAAAAGTGGAAAAATCCTTAAGACTCTAAATTTTACTAAACTGATAATATTTTTGTTTACAGTACATACAGAATGTGCTTTTACAGGTAAGTATAACAACAAGAATAATACAGAGAAAAACAGTCAAATACTGCTCATCTTGAAGCTTGTTTAATGGTTAACCAAGAGTCTGTGCAAAGTTACAGATACAAATGTACTTCCTCTTCAGTACTACTGTATAATAAACATGGAATCCATAAACTGGGCTAAAGCACAAAAATATCCACTTAACCCCTCTTAGGAAATATTGTCCCCCAAACTAAAAATATTACAGTAAGAAGTGTCTTTCTCAGAGCCAAGAAATTCTTGCTACAAAAATGTCTAATGCAGACTGAAGGTCGGGAGCCGTTACGGAGCGCATGGGCAGAGGGTCAGGGTGGTGTGACGCACGTCTCCCTGCAGCGGAGGCGGTGGGGATGGAGACCTCCCGGACATCGCGTGGTCATGGCGGAGACACGGGACGCCGCTTCGCTCGCTCCTGAGAGCAGAGATCTCTTTCGGATTTACACTCACGTGCTCCAATGGGATCATCCAACTCTCCCTTTGCCCCGGGGCTGCCAGCGGGTGAAGCGTAGGTTGGTTTTCCCAGCTGGGTTTTGGGGTCGGTGAGGGCACCTCCTTGAGAGCCATGAACCAGCTAAGAGAGGCTGGGAACGACACCTTCTACCATCCACTTACGGACATACAACACAGAAGTGGCTGCTCTCTAACAAGCAGCCCCAACACACGCTTATTGCTAACAACACTTTTTATGAAAAAATTTAAGCCCCTTTCTCACTTATTTCCCCTACTAACTTTTCACTCGTCTGAAATATACTTGAAATCCGTATGCATTAAATATATTTCAGCAGAGTCCCTCCTTCCAGATTAAGTGCTAAATCTGAAACAAAACTAAGACAAGCTATTTCTCCATCACATAAACTGAAGATGGCAAATTGGTCACAAATTAGAACAGTTACTTCAAATACAATTAAAGTTACCCTGTTTCATGATGATTCAATTTGGTGTGGTGAAAGAAGATGACGACATCTTCCCAGCCACCAGGAACTACCCATCTCTTACAAAAACTTAAAGCCAGGCTCTTGCAGATTCCTGGTGGGAATGTTTCTGATAGACACAAGAACAGAAATATGCATGCGGGAAGCTCAGGTTCATGGGACCAGCTTTGCAGCCAGCCAGGCTAGCAGAACAGTAGACAGAAATTAAATATAGTCCAGGAAAGGAGGGCTTAGTCCTGGGTAACTGCCCCTGTTTCTTCCCACCCACCCACCACCCTTTCCCAAGTAACAGATCATTGTTTATAAAAGGAACATTAAAACATTGAAAAATATTTCATTTTTTTTCCTTAAAACACGTTTCACTGGCATTAGAAGACTTTTATGACAAAATTTCTGTTCCATGTGGTGATCTGTGTGGTTCATTAAAAATAGTTTTCCACATTTCAAAGAGTGATTCAATATCGTTTGGAAGCTTAGATTGACAGAGGGTCAGTCGGAACTTAATGATTGTGTTTTCCAGTACGTACGTATATATGCGTTTGTGTGTACACACATATACATACATGTCTCTGTATTAATGAGAGAGTTGTATAAAATCCAGTGCAGCTCACTAGCGTGTTGCTGCTTGGGGAATGCGAATAAATATCAGTTTGTAGGAAATAATAGAAACTTTTCAACATCACCCTCCCCCAGTCCCTGCACATGCACTCTGGGAACTGGACGCTCCACAGATGTGTGTTTCCACCTGCGGGTTGGAGAAAAAGACAGATCAATTCTTCAGAGTATATGAGATTAATCAAGGCAGATTATATTTAACTGTACAGAGGAATGTGACTGCTTCCTGCTTTTCTCCTGAGTGCAGAACGTTATGGTGACTCAGACATGAGGAGAAGAAGGCAGAAAGGTCCAAGTGCAGGGAACAGAATCCCTCTGAGCTGCTGCCGCTGCCTGCTTGGGACCCCGACCAGAAGGAGAGCAACGGGAAAGCTGGGGAACTGCATCCCCCGAGCCCAGCACTCCCGTTCTGGACAGACACTGGATTGCAACACATCAGACATGATGTGGCAGGACAATGGTGACAACACTAATCAAAATGCTTTGCTGTTCTACAGCATCTGTTGTGAGAGGGTCTCAAAACCACTTCATAGACATTATGGGATGAACCCTCACAATGTCTCTGTGGAACAGGACAGTGTCACCATTATCATCACATGTTGACCATGGGGAACCGAAGTGCTGGGGACCAGGCTGCGGATCATGACACCCAGTCCTGGACCAAGTGTCCTTTCAGTGACAAACTCTCGGAATGGTGAATAAGGAAAAAAACAACCTAAGAATACCTGTGTATGCTGGAATGCCACTGCTGTAGCTACCAACCCATTCCAGCACACAGAGCAAGCCCTGGGAACACATGGTGCCCAGGAACAGACTGTGGTCATCCAGGGCATGGTGCCTTCCCAAAGAAATTTGCTGAAAATTTTCTGTGGTGGTGGCAGAGTTCCTGAAGATATTTGGCCTAGGAAGGCTTTACGATGGTTCTTGTGGAACACATCTGCTCGAAACTGTTGAGTGAGTGGAAAAGATGAGTAAATAGGGCTAAGACTTCTTTGGAGGATTATTGCCCAGGTAGGACAGATTAGCAGAGGGCCTGTGATATTTGTCAGCCAGAATAAGAGAAGGCTCTGAGGTCAAATGGTCTGATGCACAGCACATCATCTGCATGGGCTACTTGAGTGAAAAATCTCCATATTTGCATCTGGTCCAGCAGCTTCTTAGTTCACGAATGGAACATCTAGACGAAGACTAGAGCTTGAGACATACAGCTATGGAAATGGAAGGAAAGGAGTGTTCACCTACCCGTGACCTCACATGATCACCTCTTCTCCTCCGACTCTGCCACCTCAGCTCCTGGAGACTCTAGGATGGACTCTCCTCTCCCACAGTGTTCACATCTCCCTGCTTGCAGTGGGGAAGATCCTGACTTTGCTTGGGCCAAGAGAGAATGGCAGAGCCCCAGAACCTCAATGAGGACTACCTCCTCATCAGCTGCATGTGTTTTCCCTTCTCTTCACAAGAGTCACAAACTTCGGTGCGTGGGAAGGTCAGCAAGGGCATTATTTTCACAGGGATTGCCTTCTGTGAAGAAATATGTGGTGTCTGAGCTGACGAGCTTGGAGGTAGTCAGGGGAGAGAAGTGTCCATCAGGGGAAGGGGTCAGGAGATGAGGTGTGAGCCTTCTCTCTCTCATCCCTTCCATGCCATGAACTGCCACCCTGATACACTGGCAATTCTGGTTGTTGCTCAGAATTATTTTGCCCAAGGCTGCATCTGAACCATGAAGACTCTTACTGATTCCTTCCCAGCTCAGTTTCTGTCAAACAAAGCCCCAGTACTTCTCACAGATGGAGTCCTTTCAGAACACAATCTCCATCAGGCAGGGCAGAAGAAGCTCGTGAACTAGGACCAGCAGCCCCAGGACAACCTGGGAAAGAGAAAGGCCACATGGACACCCCACTGAAGCCCACCTCTAAAGCCCACCGGGGGAAGACGGCATGCTGCTCCTGCCTACTCAGCGCCAGAAAAACCTGGTGCTGCATCAAAAGCCTCCACACAAGACTCAAGCTCACAACAACCTTCAGTCATTGTATGCTACAGGACTGACCTGTTGCGCTGGAAATGTCATTAAGGCCAGGAGGTGGGAGGTATTTGAGGGGAGGGAGAAGGGCAGAGCTAATTTAAATAAAGTTTGGTGAACAGCCATGTAGGAAAAGACTCAGTGCGGAAATGTAGGACGTGAAGAGAGAAGTACTGATCGGGAATGCGTTTACAGCCTGAAGTCAGTCGTCATTTCACCCGGAGGAGGGAGCATGCCTGCCGTTCGCACTGGCAGCATGGGTGTGCGCATGCGGTGGGGCTTTGAGCGCACACCATGGATGGAGAGTGCTGGAGAGTGTCCAGCACTAACAGTTGCAGCACTGGGTTTGGCTGGCCTTTAAAACCTCTGAGACTCTTTCTTGGATGCAGAGGTGTGTTCTAGTGTGTGTTCTACAGAATTTCATAGGAACTCAAACACAAAGAAAAAAACCCCAAAACAAAACCAACAAAAAACAAAGCAAAGCCCAATTTGGCTAGAAAGCCAAAGATAAAACCCTCACAAATTCTGGACCCATGAGTCTATGTTTTAAAGATTTTACAAATATACATTATCTAATTAGCATTATATCAGATATACAACATGCCCATTTATTATAATTATGCTGGATATATAATTTATATGCATGAAATGTAACTGTCTTCATGGTTAGGATTGGTACTCAGTGGAACTGGAATTTGAAAGGTTTTCTTGAGGGGCCATTGCATGAAGAGAAAATAATGGAAAATTACCGACCTGCTTTTTGGTAGACAAGACACCCTCAGCTTTGTGCTTCTGCTAAGGGCTGGAAAAAGATTTGCTACGTCTGGAGTTCTAGGTTGTAACTGAGAGGAGAAAATATGTTCAGAAACAGGGGAACTGGGCCAGTGGAAAATGCTGTCAGGAAAATAAACTTCTGGGGAGAAATCCAGGCTCGGTGAAATGCGTGGTAACCCTGCCTTGCGAGGGTCTCAGTGGAGTCAGGACTTCCCCCAGCACAGGTCAGCAGCGCAAAGCTGAACGCGTTCTGGTGAAAAAAAGCAAGAAGCTGGAGGAAGAGAAACCTTATTCCTCCATCCTATTTACATGTTGGAGACACCAAGATACTAGAATGAGTGGAGAAAAGGGTCTAACAAGCATTTCAGCGTATTTGTGCTTATTGAACACATCAACCCCACTACTTCCTACACTGAGAGAGCAGGCGATTTGTAGGCACTAGTATATTTTTATCTTATGAGTATATTTAATATAAACTAAAACTTTATTTCTCAGCCAGGCTATTCTTGTCCCTAGATCTGCCAGTCCCCTAGGAAAGTCTGCCCTTGAATTCGCTCGAAGGGTGAGGAAGAACAGATGTATGGGTGCTGGCTGATATCGAGCTGTCTGGAGGTGATGCCCAGCAGCAAGAAGCTTGCCTACTTGCTACAGAAGGGCCAAACATGAAGGCTGGCATGAGGATCAAGAACAGGGCCCATACCCGCCAGGATGGGGTGCTGCATTTCCTCCTCCCTGTCTTAGGCTGCATGAGACTGCTTCAACTTGTAGCAACTGAAAAGTCCTAAATTCATAAAAACAATGAGATAATGCAGGTGAGCCCTTGGAAGGAGCCATCTACTACTATGGCTTTCTTTGACAGAAACTGATGCGTGTCAGGAAATTTCCTCTATTATCCTTTGCTATCTTCTGTTTGCTTGCTTGGGTTCTTCTTATGTCACCAATGAAGGGGTGGCTTTAAAAACAAGAGGGTGGATGGGACTGTCAGAGAAGTCTTTTCAGACACTGAGTTATTAGAGGTTATCTTGGCCTATAAGGCCACTGCAGTATGAGGTGCTGTGGCCACCCCAGTCCTTAATGAGTATCTACAATGCACGAGGTCATATCAAACAGTCACCTCTGTTTTGCTCGCTGTGCGGTAGTGATGGTGGTGTCCTGGAATATAATGCAGTTGTTCTACCGTGTTGTGCCGTCGGGAGGCGAACGCTTGGCGCTTGGCGGAGGTTGGGTTCATACCTAAGGTATTGTACAAGTTATTTGAGGCACTAGGATGGGAGTGCATTTTTGTCATCCTGTAGCGATCCAAGACGGGTGTTGATACAAAGACGTCTGTGTGGGACAATGCCCGCGACATAGACTGCTCGGGGTACCCTGACCGCTCCGGGGAGAGCAGGGGGTCTTGGGAGTGGAGGCGCTCTGCGGACAGAAGCTGCTCGTCCGAGAGGATCCGTTCATAGGACATGCTAAACTCCTCGGGCATGATCCTCTCGGGAGACAACACTCTGTCCTGGGACATGGCCCTGATGGGACGGCGAGGCCTGTCCCTGTGGTTGGTCTGTTGAGACATTTTGATGACGTTCATAGGGAGCGTGCCCCGGGCTGCCAGGTCGGGCAGGTGTCTCCTCCTCATGTAGTATTCATCAGCCTCTTTGTCAGCTGCGAGAAAGGAAAGAGAACAGTTAGAAACATCAAAGCGTTGTCCCATGGGGTGAAAAGGAGCTGTGTACAGCACACAGCCATGGAGAAGCCTCCTGGTGAGACCCAAGGGATCATCTACCAGCAGCTGGACCTGGGCATGGATGTCCACGCCAGAGTGCTGCCTGCCGGAGAGAGGCCAGCCCTGTGTGGGTTGTGTCATCGTGAGCTCATGGCAGACAGAGAGAGTTTTAATTGCATTCAGACAGGTATGAGTCCCTGTGAGATGCATCACACTTCGCACCATGACACAACAGCCTCCATATGCTGTCCAGTCCAGACTGTGGTATCGCATGATTTACACGAACAATGAGTTATGGAGAAATTATCAAATGTCACCTTCACAATACACTTACAAAGAAAGCACAGGGAAGGTGAGCTGAGGCAGGCAAGTTCCTCATTTGAGGAAACTCATACCTCATTTCTGGCCTCAGGTGTGGATGTGCTCTGGAATCCATGGGTACCCTCATCACGTTTTTCATTACTATTTTTGAATATGTATAAATGTGATCACAAAGCTGGTTTGGTAGGCATGGGACGCTCTCTCTGAGACACTGAATCATCTGCCTAAGGTTTCATTTTCCATTTTTTCAGACACCTTGGTTGCTATGACAGAATTTATCCTATGGAATGTTTCTTTCTCAGTTTGCTTCTTTTGTGTCTAAGTAATCTCTTTGCACAGGAACTCAGCATGCACACACAGAGAGACCCTCCTCTTTTTGGCTTTCAGACAAATGCCTCAGACTCAGAGAGGATGGTGGCTGCTGCAGATACCTGGTACCTGCTACCCTGATATATCACTTTAATCCTACAGCAGCTGGAACTATCTGATTCAACAAACTTGTAATTTGAAGAAGCAAATCCACAATTATTTCAGCTTTTTAAAAAAGCAGCAACAGAAACAAAAAAGCTTTTTGGTGAACCCCTTGGATGTTCATATTCCTTAAACTGGGGTGTTGGAACTACCTACTTGGAAGGAGGATTAGTAGTCCTTGGGCTTCAAGCCCAGTGCAGCTTGTGAACTGTCATGATGTACCTGTGGCTGCAAAAGCACAGAGCATGGAACTTCAGCGACTTCAGAAAACCCCAGAGTGAGACTCATCACAGACACCTGGCAGGCAGCCATCCTCTCCTTGGACAGCTTCTGGGACCTATCATAAAATTTCTTTGGAAAGTCTTTTGCTTATAAGACAAGTATGATAAAAATATATGATAATGATAATAAAGAGGAACTCCATTGATTTTCTTAGCTCCGGTGTTTCATTCAGTATTGGGTGATGTAAGACGGGAAAGTATCAGGTGGTGGAAGAGGAAAATTTCACATGCACGGAGTTTCTGAGGACGCATGAGTAATAAAAAGCTCTGCTGCGGGACGGTCAGGGCAATCATGAGGTGGGTGAGGTAGATGGTCCCCCTTCCAATGCTTAGAGTCTCTGTAGGCATTCAACAGACCTGGTAATTAACTACGGTGTGGAAATTTCTATTTCCTCTGACATAGCCATAAATCCATAGGTTTTATGCCCCACACTGGCCGAGAAATGAAGGCAATTGGCCAACTGTTCCATGAGGCTGCGTGCTTTCAGAGGAAATGTCAATGCCCTATGAGACATGACTGACAACATCCCAGAAGTTTGCTCACAATGCAACAGTTACACATTGGTGCCTTAAGGTCTTCAGCCAAATCCTGGAGTGCTGTGAGCATCCTGTGCTGGGTGATCTCACTCACTAATGTCCTCATCTCCTCTCCCACACATTCACCGCCCCCTGGACCCTGCTCGTCATGGTCCTGTGAACAGTCCACATAACCCAGAGGATCTGTGAGGAGGATGGCTGATCTCCCTGTATCCAAAAAGTACAAGCTGACAACATGTGCACTGAAATGCCTCAAACTCTTGTGTCTTTAAAATCACCTTCTAGGAAGCCTAAGACTGACTGGGGAAATTCCATATGGCCAGAGTAATTTTAGACCTTTTTATCCTATCATGTGGCCATAGAGAGACTTGCACACATTCAGTGTGCACAGGCTTGACAGGGGTGCTTGAGACTGTCTGTAGAACAGGAGCCAGCAATTAGCACCCTGGCACTCAGCTCTGCTCTCGATGAGAGAAGTTCCACTGGATTTGCCCAAGTGACTCTAAATAGATGTAATTAAAGCAGAGAACATCCCAAATGGAGATGTGCTTGGATGCACACACCTGGCTATGGTAATTGCCAGCAGGAGCTAAATCCAGCTCATGTGAGGTTTACAGGGGTCGGAGTCTGCTAATGGGGCGGCAGAATCAGCTGATGGAAAGTGGTTTGAAGTTGTTCCTGGGTAATTTGGATAAAAAATGCAGCATGCTCTACACTTTAAAAGTTTTGCAAATTAGGGGCATTAAAAATATGCTTTCCTTCCCTCTTCCTTCCCTGTAAACAGCAGAAGCCTACATGGCGCTTTGCCGGCAGAGGCTGAACCATTCAGGGAACTGATTTCATTTCAAAGGTGTTTCAAAGCTTGTGCAGGCTGTTTCCCCCGGTGATGCTGAGAGACACATTCTGATGTTGGCACAGCTACTCTGGGAACATTTTCAGGTGTAGATAAACTTCACATCTCCATCTCAAAAGAATGAAAGCCGAAACGGCAGTTTCCTGTGAACAACATGCTGGTTTTAGCACCCACCGGGCAGGCATTGAACAGGCTGTTGCCTTGGAAAGGTGGTGTCAGTCCACGGGCGCTGCTGAACTGGGCATGGAGAACGTAGCTCGATGAGAGGCTGAGTGTGCTGTGTCACACACGTCCCTTCGTGCCAAGGGAGAAGCTCAGCACAGCTCTGTAACTGCAGCGTTTCTGCATCTGGGGAAAGCAATGAAACGAATCCAGCTCCAGGCTTTTGAGATTGGAGGCACCAGGTGCTTCACCTCCTGGCTGGGGGTGGGAACTGTGGATGGCTGGTTGCACAGTTTGCTAAAATCAAAGTGTCTCCAAGACCTAAAACCATCCAGCCTCATTCATCTCATCCTTGTTGCACCAGCAAGTTCACTGGGATAGCGAGGCTCTGCTGCTGCTGCCCCTTACGCTTCCATTGACACTCACGTGAAAACTGACATTTGTAATTTTAGCCAAAATAAAACTACAATCAAATAGGTTTCTCCCTCATGGATATGCTTAAAAATTCAAAAATGTGTCCTAAGTGGATTCCAAAAGGCCATAGTTGATGAGCAGACAGAAAGAAATCACTGGTCTATTGATTGACAGAGATTGCTCTTTTTTAAGCCAATCTCATACTTCTGGGGCTTCATCAATGTTTTTCAAACATATGGAAATGGAAATTGCTGGAAATCACATTTTATGCACAATTTCTGTGGTTTTTTCATGGTTTTTTTGTTTGGGTTTTTTTTTTCCCCCTCTTTCTTTTCTTTTTTGGCAGTTTCTGGAACATTGACCAGGGCTGGTCTCACCAAACTTTGGGAGTGTCTGAGTGCTTCATCTGACCTGGCTTTAGGATGCGCTGATTTGTCCTCAGGCAGCCTTTTTTCCCTCTCATTTGGAGGGAGAGCCCCAAATGAGTGCTCTTACTCGCAGATCTCATCTCAATACGTCCAAGATGTGATTGCAGAAAGGCAGAGCACAGCTCCTCTGACGCTGCCATTAGAGAAACGAGGTAAATCTGTGGCCTTCTGGGAAGAGAATGTGGAAAATCCAAGGATATTTTTTCTTCCCATGGTTGTATATTAACATGGTTAAAATATGTGCATATGTTTATGTACGTAAGGCCTTCATAGTAATTGCTTTGCTTTTCTTAAAGGTAATTTCTTTGCTTGTCTTTCTCTGCAGTTCCAGTGTATTTCCTCTTTGGGCTTGTCTCTCTGATTTTAATTGGCTTTAACATTTTCAAGCTGTCTAGTCATTTGTGATGATTCTTTAGCCAATACCAAGTGCTTTAATATGCCCGAAAATATTAGCTTCCCTCCCAACTGACCTTTCCACTTATCTGGAAACAGCAATTCCGTGGAGCACTGGGCAGGACAGAATTAATATGTCTGCTCTTGCTCAGCCACACGTTTCCACACCCACCCACCACTGCTCTTATCTTCCCACGTGCCATCCCCCCAGAGCTGCCGGGGAAGAGCTGGCACAGAGCTTCCCACGGAGGTGGTACCTTGCCCCTTGGAGATCCTCCTGCCTGCCTTCACAGGCAGCAGCCCCAGATGGGTTTGCTATTGTCTGTGCCCTGAAGTAAGAGCTGGGGAGGTAAAGAATCATAGAATCATTAAGGTTGGAAAAAGACCTCAAGGATCATCAAGTCCAACTGTCAACCCAACACCACCTGACCCACTAACCCATGTCCCCAAGCACCACAGCTACACATTTCTTGAACCCCTCCAGGGATGGTGACTCCACCACTTCCCTGGGCAGCCTGTTCCAATGTCTGGTCACTCTTTCAGTGAAGATATTTTTTCTAACATCCAGCCTAAACCTCCCCTGGTGCAACTTGAGGCCGTTTCCTCTTGTCCCATCACTTGTTACTTTAGAGAAGAGGCCAGCACAGCAGAAAGCTCACTGGTTGCATGGAACCCCATTTCTGGCTGGCTTCCATGCAGCCAGCAACCTGTTTCCTACTGTTCTGTAAGAGGCCTGGACACCTTCAAGTCCTTGCTCTGGAAGGAGGAGAAGCCATGGTGCTGCTATCTCAGTCAATGCCAGCAGCGGTGCGTGCCTGCCCTGCAAACCCCGTGGTGAGGAACGACCCTCCCCACGTCGGGCGTGCACCCAGGGACGCACAGCGGCAGGCAGCAGGTGTGGCTCATACCTTCCTTGCTGCACAAATCACTTAGATGAGTGAATATTTCTTCCCGGATTTGCCTTGATGATTCAATTTAGATGTTCTTGGGCAGAAATTGTCTTTCAGTCTCTCTGCTAACTGTGGGAAACCTTAGCTGTCTGGCAAGACTGAAGAAACCCAGACAAATATCTGAAACATGGATTAAAAAATTATCTAATGCCTTTTCTTTTACTCGAATAGAAATATTATGTTTGTTAATGAGATCTTCACAACATTTTTTTTTTAACCATGGCAGGGAGTTAATTAGAAATAAGTAATTTTAAATATGAAAAATAAACCCCAATAATTCCTTTGCAAAGCCCAGCATTTAGATATTACTTTTTCCAGATTTTGTGTTGCCGTAGCTCCTTCTTATATCATAAGAAAATGATGTTGCTGGCATTTTACAGGGAAGGTCTAGGAGCTGGGTGCCTATTTTCTTTTGGCTCTGGAGAAGACATGCCATAAGACAGTCATTCAGTGATTCTAGAGGTGCTGAGTAGATGCAAGCCCAGTGGGAGCACAGAGGGCTTAGCACTTTCAGGGCTGAAACTTTTTATTTAGTTACTCAAACACATAGTGTGAGGCAGCTGGTTTGGCATTTCCTGGGTGTTTTGCAAGAGGATGGATTGGTTCCTTGCAAAGATGACTGAACCAAATCTGGACTTGCCACCGATGGGTAATGTCCTGGGTT
>NW_010142001.1:0-591 GCF_000699245.1 Pterocles gutturalis
CCCTGTCCCCATCCTCATCCCTGTCCCCAAGGGATGCTGCTCAGCCCACCCCACCCTGGCTGGGGACACGGTGCCCCTGGGCCTGATGGGGGGGGATCCTGGGGAGATCCGAGCCCTGATCCTGGGGGATCCTGACCCTGATCTGGGGAGATCCCTGCCCTGCCACAGGGGGAATCCCAGCCCTGATCCCAGCCTAATTTAAGGCTGATCCCAGCCCTGATCTTGGGGCATCCCAGTCCTGATCCCAGGGGATCCTAGCCCTGATCCCAGGCTAATCCCAGCCCTGAATCCAGCCTGATCCTGGAGGATCCCAGGCCTGATCCTGGGGAGATCCCAGGCCTCATCCTGGGGAAATCCCAGCTTTGATCCTGGAGGATCCCAGCCCTGATCCCAGCTGATTGTGGGGGATCCCAGCCCTGACCCCGAATAATCCCAGCCCTGATTCCAGAGGATCCCAGCCTGATCCAAGGCTGATCCCAGCCCTGATCCTGGGGGATCCCAGCCCTGATCCCATGCTGATCCTGGGGGAGCCCAGCCTAATCCCGGGAAATCCCATCCCTGATCCCAGGCTCATCCCAGCCTAGATCCTGG
>NW_010142002.1:0-3548 GCF_000699245.1 Pterocles gutturalis
CAAAAAGTCCAAAAAAAACTGTTTTTTGGAAAAAAAAAAAAAAAAAAAAAAAGAAAAAAAAAAAGAAAAAAAAAAAGAAAAGAAAAAAAGGAAAAAAAGAAAAAAAATATTAAAAAAAGGAGACACACCGAACACTCTCACTCAGGGGCTGCAACACAAGCTCAGGCCTAATAAGACATCAGAGAATCCACGTAGGAGCTGACTCTGTCCTGGAACTGGACACAGCTAGAAGGGTGGGCGATGGGTGCACTGAGCTGTGGGTTCCTGGTCAGAGACAGACAGATAACCCAAACCCACAGTCCAGCTAGAAGACAGGGACGGACACCAGGTCAGCCTCAACACAGGACCAAGGTCCATGCAGCAGATGGGATGGGATGGGGATGGACACCAGGTCAGCCTCAACACAGGTCCAAGGTCCATGCAGCAGATGGGATGGGATGGGGATGGACACCAGGTCACCCTCAACACAGGTCCAAGGTTCCACCCAGGAGATGCCATGGGATGGGATGAGATGATGGGATGAGAGAAGACAGGATGAGATGGGATGGACACTAGGTTACCCCCAACACTGGACCAAGGTCCATGGAGCAAATGGGATGGGATGGACACTGGTTTACCCTCAACACAGGTCCAAGGTTGCACCCAGGAGATGACACAAGGTATACCCAGCCCAGTTTAGGCAGAGACTGAAGGTCCCACCTTGAGCTTAAATGGAGTTGCTGGGCCATGGGTGGGGGGGACACAGGTGAAGCTTTTGAGGGTGAGGAAGGTGCTCTGGGGGCTCTGCCAAGCCAGCAGCGATGTTTTACAGGATACCTTTAAACCGAGGATGATTTCCCTTCCCCGTTGCAATAACATCTGGAGAGATTTTGCTGCCTTCTGGCTCCTGCATCATGCTTTCTGCTGAAATTAGCCGATTTAGCGAAATTACTCCCTACGGAGAGGAAAAAAAAAAAAGGAAAAAAAATGAAAAGAGCAGGAAAAAAAGGAGATTCCTCCTCAATTCACGTAACACCTTGACAGGGAGCTCAGCAGGTACCCAAGGGGGCTGCCCTGCACCACCCCACCTGCACACGAGGATCCCATAGAGAAGATTTGATTTAAAATCACCCAAATTCAAAGCAAGAAACACCTTGGGTTCCCTTTGCCAGCTCAGCGACCCTTTGGGCACTGCAGAAATCCATTTCCCATTTTTTTTAGGTTCATTATTCACTGTAGGATGGTGGCTGGGGGGGTCCCAGACCCTGCAGCCCCCCAGTGCTGGCGGGGCCCCAGCCAAGCCAGGTCTATTCTTAGCCGTCGGGTGGGCGGGCAGGGGCAGGCAGGGGGCGCTCAGGGCCGCGTTCCTTGCATTCCCCTTCCCCGGGGACAAGGAGAGCCTGGAAATATGCAGCCACAGCTTGGCAGCAGCTGGGGGCCATCAGCGGGGCCCACCCTGGCCAGGGGACACGGGGGGAGGTAGCGTGGGGGGGTCTCAGGGGACAGCAGAAGTGTCACAGGGATGTGACGAGCCATGGTAGGGAGCAGGGAGTCCCCAGTCCTGCCACCTCCCTGCCTGTAGCTCCAGTCCCTGAGAGCCCTGGGGGGCTCCATCCTTCCCCCCCCCAAGGAAAAGGTGATTTTGGGGGTAAGTGGGGAACCCAAGCTCAGACCCTCCCCAGCCCCATGGCTTAGCTAGAATTCCCTACCAAGGTGGCCAAGTCCAGCCCAAGTGACACCCTCACCTCCCGGTGTCCCCTCTATCACGCAGGGAGGATTGGGGGGTGCCACCCATGCCTGGGGACACATTGCACCAGGCACCCTGCTGGGTGCCACCCTCCCCGGGGGATGCAGGAGCTGGGCTGACCCCCTCCCCAACCCCACAGAGCCCCCACCCTGCATGGGCAGCATCTCCCCCACCCCGCTTCCTTGGCAGCACGACCCCAAAGCAGGCTCTGCCCGTGTCCCCATGCTGGTGGGGACCATCCCCACCCCTCAGGGGGGAGCATGTAGCCAAGCCCCTGGCGCTCAGCTCCTTTCTCACCGTGCAGGGGGGGGTTTCCAGCCAAACAGACTGCACCCCCCTCCCGCGGCCGCATCCTGCCCTTCCCCACCTTCCCGCAGCATCGCCAGGAGTTATCGCAGCTGCCAGCTCCCCCCATCCATCCTCCCAGCACAAGGACTGTCACGAGCCTGCCCCGTGCCTCAGTTTCCCCTGCTGTGCAGTGAGGACAGGAAGGATGCTGGTGCAGTTGCCGTGAACCGAATGTGTCGCATCCCCGAGCTGAGTCCCCATGGCTTTTCCTGCCACTTCTGAGTGGGAAGTGGCTCTTGGCTGGAAACAATGTCCGTGACTTGGTTTAATGTCACCGAGTCCTTCCCAGGTTTGCAGCCTCCCCTCCGGCCTCCCCTGGGACAGCGTGGCAGAACGCCCAGGCTGATGAGGGTTAATTTTGGCTGTGCATTTAACCATTGTTTGGTTTGAGTTAGTTTTTTGGGTTTTTTTTATATTAGCAAACAAATAGTGCCATGGTGAAAGGCTGGAAAAATCCATCAGGATTCCGAGCGATGGGGCGGAGGAGGGAGCCAGGACCAGGAGCATCCTCCCCGCTGCAAAATCCATCCATAACCCCAATTCCTCCCTCCCATCACATCCCTGGAGCATCTTCCAGAAATGAAGGGCAAAGCGGGTGAATGACCAAGGCAGCGGGGACACCAGAGCCTGCCTGGGGACAGCCCTGGTGGCTGCAGGTGGCTTTGGGGACAGCAAGCCCCCAGGCTGGCTGTGTTTGCTGCGCGGCTCTAATGCCAGAAACGTGCAGAAACGCCGTCTCGCAGTTGGCAAACATTTCTCCTGGCGAGTGTCAGCTGGCAGCTGCTGCGCTGGGATCCGAGTGGGCGCCTGTCCCCTCCATCCCACACCTCCCACCCCAAATCCACCCCCCATTTCATGGCTGTGCCCCCCAGCCGATGCGCCTGTGCCCACCTAGGGCAGCCCCTCAGCGGGTGGGTGGTAATTTCAGATTATAAATCCCTGCTCTGATTATAATTCCCTGCACAGATGATAATTCCCTGTGCTCCCAGTTGGCTCCAGGTGCAGGAGTGGGGACAAAGGGGGACACGCTTGGGAAGCACCCAAGTCTCTTTTTCCCTGGAAATCAGGTGGATTCCCACTGATTTCCTGAAGTGTGGGAAAGAAGGAAAGGAGGGAAAAGGAGCAAAATCTCCAAAACAATCCAGGAGGAGGAGGAGGAGGGCAGGGAGAGAGAGGATTACTGCTGGGTTGAATTAGAGGGAGCCCTTCAGCTGCCTGGAACAGCAGGAGAATTTGCCCAGAGACCCCAATTCTTCCGATTTGGGATAAAATGTAAGCACAGGATTAACTGCAAACATATGCTCAAGACCCAGGGAATTGAAAAAAGTCTGGGCACAGAGTGCTCCGAGGAGGGCAGGGAGGCAGGGCACAGAACAGCAGCCTCGGGGATGACCCAGTGCTGCAGGGATGCACTGGGGGGACTGGGAGAGCTGTGGGGAGACTGGGAGAGCGGTGGGAGGACTGGGAGAGCTGT
>NW_010142002.1:3579-3895 GCF_000699245.1 Pterocles gutturalis
AGGGGACTGGGAGAGCCATGGGGGGACTGGGAGAGCTGTGAGGGGACTGGGAGAGCCGTGGGGGGACTGGGAGGCTCCTGGACTCATTATAAGTCAAAAATAACCTTAATGACCCAACTCCACCTGCGAGGGCTGAATGGGGAAGAGGGTTGATAAGAGGCTCTTCCATCAGCCATGCAATGGGATGAGATGCCACGGCCAGGGAGAGGGAGGGTCAAAGTGCTCCCACCATGGCCAGAGCAGGACAAATGTCCCTGGGGTCACCACAGCCCCCTGGCAGAGGGGCTGGGGAACCACGGCCATGCCCTGCCCCATG
>NW_010142003.1:0-947 GCF_000699245.1 Pterocles gutturalis
CTGCAGCTCCAGCTCGGCGTAGATCTGCGGCCGCAGCAGGCTGAGCAGGTATGATGCCCGGGAGAACTTGAAGCCTGGAAGATGTGGGGTGGTGGGAGGTGCCTGTGCCCAGGGCTGGCCGGGGCAGGGGGATAGAGGGCACACAGGGGTACCTGGCACAATCTCCTCCGTGACAGCTGCACCCCCCAGCACATGACGTTTCTCCAGCACTACCGTGCGCACCCCTGCCCGCTGCAGGTAGGCAGCCTGGGGGGAACACAGCATCACACTGCCCATCCCTCCAGGCAGGACCTGTCCTCATTGCACCCTCCTGCACATGGTTTCCCCCTCACCAGACAGGTTCCTGCTCCCTGCAGCCCTGGGGGAGCCCCCAGCCCCTTGGGCCCTGCTACCAACACTCTCCTTTGCCCGTGGCACAAACCCTCCCCGGTCCTTCACTGTCCCCTGGGGATGGAGAAGAGACAGGAGACAGCACCCTGGTCTCGGTACTCACTGCCACCAGCCCGTTGTGCCCTGCAAGGAGAGAAGGAGGCGAGCTGAGCCCATCTGCGGGGTGGTCCCATGGCACAGGGCACCCTGCCATGCCTGGGGCATGGGGCTGCCAGAGCCACACAACTAACGGGGTTCTGGACAACAGGGATACAGGTGACAGGGAGCATCCTCCCCCATCCCCACAGCCCTGGCCCTGACGTTGCAGGGGAGAGAACAGAGGTGCTCAAGGCAGACGCCCCAGCTGTGCTCTGCGCACTGGGGACCTGTCATGTGTGCCTGGCCATGCCCGACCCCTGCATCCTCCCTGGCACAAGGAGCATGCTGAGAGTCTGCAGCATGCCAGCACCCCCGTGGTCCCCAATGGACCACCCTGGGTGTCCCCACTGGCCCCCCACAGCCTGGCACTGGGTCCCTTGCCCTGCGTTACCTGCCCCGATCACCACCGCGTCGTACTC
>NW_010142004.1:0-423 GCF_000699245.1 Pterocles gutturalis
TATGTTTTATCCAGCTCCCTTGAGCCGGGTGTTGTGCAGTGCTCGTTCTTCTAATGCGAAGTTTTTTATTGTCTAGGTCTATTCCAGCAGTTTTTATTTTAATAAAGCTAAGTTTAAGGCTATGTTAAAAGCTGAGCTATATAGGGTAAGCTAGAAGGTGTAATAGCACTACCTGCCTTTCATGTGTAAATAAACATTTGCGGGTAAAGCACTGAGCTGAGGAAATTGTTCGTTGAAATAGTTTTTCATAAGTAGCATTTTAGTGGTTTATTTTCAATGCACCAAGTTTGAGAGGAAGCTCAGAGCGGTGAGCTGAGATCAACACCCATTACCGTGCGTGGTCCAGACGTGCTGTGGACCGGCTAACAAACCTGTGCTTGCTCCAGTGTGCAACTGGTACCGGCTGGGGGTGCTGGGGCTCCT
>NW_010142004.1:510-839 GCF_000699245.1 Pterocles gutturalis
CGAACTCCCACAAAAAGCTCCTGAATGGAAACACCATGGTGGTTGTAATGGAGATGAAAATCAGATTGGCAGGTGTCTGGCTGTAGGTGGTGTTAAACCTGTATTTTTTAGGGATTAAAATCCATCTGGAGCTGGGGAGAAGTTAAAGATGCTGTCCAGTGTTCCTGCTGCCTGCAGCCGATCAGCACAGTGCCTGTTCCCCTCCGTTGGCGTGGTCTCGTGGTGTTTGCCGCAGAGGAGCTCAAGGTAATGGAGGAGAGCGACAGGTGATGGGTTCCTGTCTCTGTGCCGTTCCTCTGAAGACCGGCTGGGATCAATTAGCTCCGTTT
>NW_010142005.1:0-1803 GCF_000699245.1 Pterocles gutturalis
AAGGCACCACCACATGATATTATGAATATGAAAAAAAAATGCTGCAGGAAGCAGCAAATGAGGACGTACCCATGAGAACAGGAAAACACAGGATAAAAAAAAAAAAAAGTGCTTAAGAGTTTCTTTCAGGAAAGAAAACTAGCAGACACAGCACAGGAGAATGTGAACTCTGCGTAGACACTGAGAATATGGGTAAGACTTGGAGGAAAAAAAATTAATATAGAAAGATATATTTTCAAATAAAGTAGAGATACAGCACAAGCAAGGATGAATTATATTTGTTTCCCATAGGTCAACGCCAGAAAGAGATTTCTTACAGAGATGGGTCATTTTATCTCAGATCCGCAATCCTGTTGATAAATCTCAAAATGATTCAATGAGAAAGAAAATTTCCCAGGGAATGAGTTCTAGCCCTTATTTAGAGCTGCCGCGGGTATTGCTTAGAAGTCCAGGGATATTGCCTGTGTCAATTCAAAACTCATACAGAGTTGCCATGAAGAGAAGTGTTATGTCTGCATGTGATTTTCTGGAACAAATCAAATGTTTCTGCAGAGGAATCCATAAAATGCTGACAATATATTAAGACTGTTTTCTCTCAAAATAGTTAACTTACAGTGCAGGTCGCCCAGGTGAGGAAAAAAAAAATGAAGAAAGGGAAACAAACCGTGTCTTTATAAAACAGACAGAAGAATCTAAACAATTTGAGCATATGAGAATAAAACCAAAAGCTGTTTTGGTACACTATTGACACAAAACAGCAACTGAAACTGAACACTTACAATTCCATGCACACAGTATATGTATATGGCAGTCCAGCAGTAAGGTCTGTGAGGCAGGGCTGGGCTGATCACAAACTAGTCAGTATTAAGAGAAAAATACTGAGCTCTCCTGTCACTTCCAGTAGCAGCATTACTGAACTCTTTGCATCCCAGCCAGAACCGAGCGAAGATCAGAAGGGGCAGTCATCTTCCAGATGAATGTTACTGTTCAGCATATACAGAAGATCTGCTTCTTTCTGTATCTTTAATTTATTCCATATTTTTTTATTTGTTACATTCAACACAACAATGAAAGGCAACTGGAGTCATCATTGAACATTGATGGTCCACAAACTTAAACCACCATTCTTCCCGTCACAGGTGTGCCTAGCACCTATTCTTAAATCCTCAGTGTCATCGCTTGGGAAGCCACTGGGCCCTATATTCTTCCCAACTGTAAAGAGGGTATACCTCACCTGAAAAAGAAGAACTGCTGGCTCCAGTGAGGCCAGCTCAATAAACACTAAATACAGTCATTCCTAGTGCATCGACACAGTAGCCTCCATCGCGTCCTTGAAAACTGGCATCTTAAAAAAAGAAGCCTCGCAGATGAGTGCTGCTCTGTGGACAACTTTTGGTGCTGAACTCCAACGTGATGTACAGCACACACGGTTAACCATCTCTGCTAGGTCAACTTCTTGCAGAACCCAGAGGGTGGACATGCATTTAACTGTATTTTTATGATGTTACACTGAGCTGGGTGTGCTGTGACCCAGGCGTTGCTGGTGCGGGCAGAGCCCCTGCTCAGGCTGTCAGCACTGATGGGGACCTGCCGGGCTCCCCACGGCTGGCTGCAGACACACCGTCTGGGTTTGGCCCGGTCTTCTCAGGGAGTCACTTCACAATTACAACAGCCACGATCACCCATCCCTTCATCTTCAGGAGACACCGCAGCAGATGCCTTCGACCTTCCCCATGACTAACTGCCACCTCCCGAGGGAACAAACCACCATGGCGGGCGGGTTGGGCGAGCACTCCAGGGCCA
>NW_010142006.1:0-759 GCF_000699245.1 Pterocles gutturalis
ACCTAGGGAAAGCGCTGAAGCCCTTGGCATGCAAACCGTTGGATTTGCCGACGGTGGGTCGGCTTCTGGGACAAACTGGGATCTGCTTCTGGTTTGAATGGGAATCTACGGATGTTCAAATCCAAGAGGGATTGGAGCAACTGAGACTGGACACCCAGTTTTTCCATCCTCACCGGTTCCCCACCGCCTCTCGTGGCAGTTGGTCCCGGTGACAGCTGGAGGAGGGACAGGGATGGGGATGGCACGGGACAGGGATGGGATTGGATGGGATGGGAAAGGCTGGGTGGCAGATGGAGGAGGGATGGGGTGGGGTGGCATGAGACGGGTGGCAGTTGGAGGAGGGAGAAGGGAGGGAAGAAGAAAGGAGGGGAGGGAGAGGAGAGCGGCAGTTGGCCCAGGTGACAGTTGGAGGAGGGACAGGGATGGGGATGGCACGCTATAGGGATGGGATTAGAAGGGATGGGAAAGGATTGGTGGCAGCTGGAGGAGGGATGGGGATGGAGATGGGATGCAGATGGCATAGGGATGGGATTGGGTGGGATGGGAAAGGATGGGTGGCAGCAGGAGGAGGGATGGCTGCGGTGGCATGAGATGGGTGGCAGTTGGAGGAGGGAGGGGAAGGGAGGGAAGAGGAAAGGAGGGGAGGGAGAGCAGGTAGAAGGGGGTTGGGTTGGTGGGAGGTGACAGATGGAGCCCGGGTGGCAGTTGGAAGATGGCAGAGTAGGGCTGGGTGACAGTGGGGTGCGGGGTTGGGGTGGG
>NW_010142007.1:0-13811 GCF_000699245.1 Pterocles gutturalis
GGAGAGGGGCCTTGCAGCCTCCCAGCCCTCCTTGCAGTCTGCTCCCTTCCTTGTCTTCATTTTCTTTCTTACGGGCTGAGAAAATGCTCTTCCTCCTCCTGCTGCTGCTGCCGGAGCTCGCAGGGCTGTGAGCAGAAATCTAATGAGAGCCGACTGCCGGGTTATGTAACTCCCCACACCGCTTAGGGCTCCAGCCTTAACCCCCCACGCCGGGCTCTGCTGCTGGAGTCCTTAATGGGCTTAGATCCCTGAGAAATATTGCTGTCTTCAAATAATAATAATAAAAAAAAAAAAGTTTGGAATTATCAAGCTGATTTGTTTGATCAGCTGCTTGTACCATGGATCAGTTTTGGGGCTTAAAAAAATTTATAGCATCTGCCCGGTGTGCCTTGAAAGGATCATTTTTTTTCCCTAAAGGACGTGGAGGAAGGGAAACAAAACAGATGGATTAATAAATCATTTTTAAATGCCCCTTTTAGCCACCCAATCAGCTTTTCTGTACTGATTGTGTCCCTTTTGTAAATATCTTCTGTTTGCCCTTGATCTTTTCCTTATCCCCACCCAGTGCTGATCCAGCAAACGTTTAAAGGTCGCCTTATCGTACAGGCTTTCAAACTATTCCCATACCATGTTGGGGAGAACACGAGTGGCTTGGAAATAGGGCTCCAGACTTTAAAAGGAGATTATTTGGAGCAAGAAATAAAAAAGCATTGTATCCACATTGTTAAAAGGTTTTGATATTGACTTTGATTTCTCTAATCTTTAGTGGCAGCTACACTAAATGTTCCTAGTGATGCAGTGCAGAAAAGCACAGTTAATTGAAATTCTCGCTGGGCGTTTGACTTGAGCCAAAAAATACATATTTTGTTTCATTGGAACTTTTTGAACAAAGGTGTCTCCTGTGGATGAGTACCTTTATGCTAAGGTACTGCAGAATTTTCATTAGCAAATACTTGATTCTTGTCCCTTCTTTAACTTTAGATAGCTAGTTTCTCTTTTGTCCTTTGTGAAGGAGTGGCAACCATATTTTATATTTAATATAAAATGGAGTCATGGAAAAGGAGAAGAGCAATCGTTTTTGAGGCTATCAAAAGCCCTGTTAGCTTTAGTAACTTTTTGAAATATGAACTATAGGCAGTGCAATATATGAATTTCGTATAATTAATATATCTGATAATGTAGAATAATTTGTAGAAAGGTAAAAATATGTGAATTAATTTATTGTCATAATTTCCACCGTCATTGCCACCCTGCTGACAGAAGATGCATGCATCTGTTTTGTAGGCATTGACTGCATTATTATTTTAGCTGTTCTGAGGAAGAATTGTTGGATATGCACAGCGGACATTTTCTCTTCGGTTAGCATAATTTCGCCAGCACACAGTTTATGCGGACGATTTGCTCGGACTTAAAATAAATGTTGCAGAATTTTAGTTACTTGTGTGAAATCTTCTAAAGCAACTGTTAACATTTTTATAATTCTGTAGCTTTCAGTGTAACCAATATGTTTGCAAACTTTAACATGATAAATGACCCTTGGACTAAGACCTTTCAAGCTAAGCTAATAGGCTGGTGCTAAATTTTGCAGCTGAGTACTATAAATCATCCAAATATGGGTTGGTAATTGAACCCTTGACAGGCCTGGCAGTTTTGTGATGTCTTAAAAATTATCCTTGCTGCTTTGTGAATAACTAAATGGCAAGCTCATGTGATTTTGAAATGCCCCATGCTGTCTATGTAAACACATGCCTAGTGCATCTTCTGCAGTATTGTTTGTAACTCAGATTGAATGTAGTTGACATCCTCACCTTCCTCTCGCATGGACATAAATAGTTTGAGGCACATGTTTTTATTTTTAAAAGTAACCTATTTTATGCAGAAAGTAAAGCTAAAACAATAGGCCTTGGAGCTTGATCTTACGCTTTCCTTATTTGGATGTGTTTGCTTTTGTTTTTTCTTAAAGGAACAAGAGCACTCAAGGTGAAGGATAATAATCAACTAGAATCAGCACTTTGAAATTTGTTTCCCTGTGGCATCTTGAACACTTTCTTCGGTTTTGAAACAGACTTAAAACTTTGTGGCATAGCAGCTATGCAGCTTGAAATCCAAGTAGCACTCAATTTTATTATTTCATATTTGTACAATAAGCTTCCCAGACGACGTGTCAACATTTTTGGTGAAGAGCTTGAAAGACTTCTTAAGAAGAAGTATGAAGGGCACTGGTATCCAGAAAAGCCATACAAAGGATCAGGGTTTAGATGTATACATATAGGGGAGAAAGTGGACCCAGTCATAGAACAAGCATCCAAAGAGAGTGGTTTGGACATTGATGATGTTCGTGGCAACTTGCCTCAGGATCTTAGTGTTTGGATTGACCCATTTGAGGTTTCATACCAAATCGGTGAAAAGGGACCAGTGAAAGTGCTTTATGTGGATGATAATGAAAATGGATGTGAGTTGGATAAGGAAATCAAGAACAGCTTTAACCCAGAGGCCCAGGTGTTCATGCCAATTAGTGACCCAGCATCTTCAGTGTCTAGTTCTCCTTCTCCTCCCTTTGGTCACTCTGCTGCTGTGAGCCCAACTTTCATGCCCCGCTCCACTCAGCCTTTAACCTTCACCACTGCCACATTTGCTGCCACCAAATTTGGCTCGACCAAAATGAAGAATAGCGGCCGTAGCAACAAGGTCGCCCGCACTTCTCCCACCAACCTTGGCTTGAATGTCAATGACCTGTTGAAGCAGAAAGCCCTCTCCTCTTCCATGCACTCTCTCTACGGGCTTGGCTTAGGCAGTCAGCAGCAGCAGCAACAACAACAGCAGAAGACTTCTGCCCTTTCTCCTAACGCAAAGGAGTTCATTTTCCCCAACATGCAGGGTCAAGGTAGTACCAGTAGCATCTTTCCTGGTGACAGCCCCCTTAACCTCAGTCCTCTCCAGTACAGTAATGCCTTTGATATGTTTGCAGCCTATGGAGGTCTAAATGAGAAGTCTTTTGTGGATGGCTTGAATTTTAGCTTAAACAACATGCAGTATTCTAACCAGCAATTCCAGCCAGTTATGGCTAACTAAAAATAAAACAAAAGTGAAATACAAGTAAATACTATTGTACAAGTTAAAATGCACGTACCCAAGGGTGTATCTTTTTTTCCACCTCTTGAGATTTTTTTTAAGGCTTGTAGTATGAATACATTCAGGCTTGGTTAGATAAATACAACATGCATCATTTTTTCATTTGCCAACCAAGCACAAAATTATTTTATACTGACTGTACATTACAAAAATATACTCTCAAAATATGGCCTCTTACAGTATTTAAGATATAGCAAGGACGTGGCTGATTTTTTTCATGTGTGTATATATGTATGTACACGAACATATATGTATATATATATTTAAAAAATTGGCATTAATAGGTGGGTTTATTGGTCTTTTTCTAATTGTATAATTTAATTTAGTACAAAGTTTGTAAAATATCAGAGTATATATATTGTTTCTACAACATGGTATTGCATTTATATCTTTTTACTACAGTGATCTGTGACAGCTGCAGCAGCTTCATGTTGTATTTTTTTTACTGAAATTGTAAGATATCCATCTTAAAGACATCAATTCTAAAAAAAAATAAAAAGTTGTGTACAGAATATTCCTTAGTGGTGGAATTAAAATGTACGAAATATTTGCTTTTTTCAAAAGAAACACAAATTGTATTTTCTGTTAAAAGTTTAAAGATTTTTGCTATATATTATGGAAGAAAATGTAATCGTAAATATTAATTTTGTACCTACATTGTGCAATACTTGAAAAAAGGTATAAAAGTATTTTGAGTCAGTGTCTTACATGTTAAGAGGGACTGAAATAGTTTATATTAAGTTTGTATTAAAATTCTTTAAAATTAATTGACTGTTGTGGTCTGTGTTTTTACTGTTCTGCTGAGGATGAGAGCACCGCGTTATTGTGTTGTCAGTGCTAATGATGCAAAAAAGTCTGACTCAGTGCATCACAAAGGAGCGATGGAGAGGGTTTGTTGTATTGATGCACCACAATGATGGGTTGCTTTACCAAAAATCCTACTGACAAAGCACATGGCCTGATTAAGTACTTGCCTACAATTATGTGAGCAGATGTTTGCTTTTCCATAACTGCAGCTCACTGAAGTCAGAAGGTAATTTTTTTTTTCCATGGTAGTTAAAAGACTATAAGGTAGGTGAATGTTGAGTTATTGTGCGATATGACATATCGAGAAGGGACTCAGGTGATTCAATGAAATTCACTTTCCATGTCATCAGAATGGATTGGAACTGTTCTCTCGAGAAGTCCTAGACCAATGCATCAGCGTTCTGTTTCTGTATTGGGGATTAATCGCTCAGAAACCAGACTGAATACAAGTGCTGATTTACTGTTTACTAAACTCATTGTAAACTTTCATTTTATATGCTCTATTAAAAAGAGAAATGTAATGCAACTACAATGTGACATTCTAAGGCTTTTATTTTAGTGGATTTTAACAATTTTCACTTAATAGGTTCTCAAAATGTGAATGTGAGTAGGAAGAGAAAGAATTCAGAGGCTGACAAAACAACTCGGTTTTTCCAGGGCTATTTTGAAACTGCATCCCTTGCTCATTTCTGTCTGGTTGGCAGATTGTGTTCCTTGCTAATGGATGTTGTCAAGTTGAAGAGAAACTTCTTTAATCCATAAATCTAACAAACATCAGCTTATTTTCCATGGCAGTTCCAGGTGTACAATGAGAAGATACATGCTAAGCGGATAGTCCTTTGGCTCATGACAATAGTAAGCTACTGAAGGAGCAGCTGAATTTTAGTATTATGAAACTGCAATTTGAGAGTGAAGGTCAGTCTTTTCCTGTTTGATGCAGTTGATTTTACAAAAGGTGTCAATTCCACGCACGTGTACATCCCAAGTTTGATGCGAGCAGAGTTTTGTTGGAAGTAGCCTAGTGCTGCAAGTAGGAAAAAGAGAGATTTTCAACACCAGCGTGAGATCTTTGCTTTGGAGGGAGTCAGGCTGTGCAGAGGTATTGGACTAGCAAATGGAGGGGCTGGAGATGCGAGGCTGACAATGGTATCAATTTCCAATGCCATGACAACCAATTCCAAAGCAATAATGGAGCGAATGGCTTTTTAGGCATTCATCTGTCTGTATTTAACTGGCTCCTTCTTATTGAGCTTGCCATCTGGTTTATCTTTCCTCTTAACAGCACATCAGTGGACAGAACTGTACTTAAAAGTGCATCATTTGGTTTCTAAATTTAAGTGGATTATTTTGCTTTAAAAAGGAATTAGGAAAAAATGAGAAAAAATACTGGATCAATTACTGAAAAATGGAGAATGTTAGCTCTGTGTGTTACTTCTATTTCTAGACTTGAAGACTTACTACAATTTTAGTATTTACAATAATAACACCTCAACTGCCTCGGAGATTGAACAGCTCAGACAGTGGAGACTGTTCTGTGTGTTCTGTAATATTTCTATTCCTGTGGTTTAAACTGAGATCATTTGTCTTAAAGGTCATCCAGCTTATCCTCTTCCCATTCTGAATTGTTCGGTTCCATCGTAACCAGCTCTACGTATGAAGGATGGTGGTTTGCAGCAAGGAAGAATCTTCAAAAAAAAAAAAGGTGTTTTTTTGCAGCACCTTTTAATAGAAAAATTTTAATAAGCAGGGTTTGTTTATGGTGCTTTGCAAAGATGAAATAAAAAAATCTTCACATCTGTATTCTTTGAGAAAACTGGAAGCTCTCTTATGTTTTCTTATGCCTTATAGAAATTCAAGATGTATGCTTTCTGTTCAGTCTACTTCACCCATTTATTTATCTTTTGCTAAAGTTTGGTGCTGAAATTGTTAGATCAAACATTTATGTTGCAACATTCTGTTCTAAACGAGTGCCCAGTCAGCCTCTGGTTTAATTTGCATGTACCCGGTATTCTGCTCATGAGCCGTGCTGTCAGGTAAGTGCATTTGCTTTGAGAAAAAGGAACTAAAAAGGAGTGAAGGGGGAAAAGGAAACATTTGCTCAGTTGTGCAAGTTCTTTTGTATTTTCTCTTGTGAACATGCAATTTACTTCCTTCAAATTGTTGGTGTAAGTTAAACCTTGGAAGATGTCTTTAATTTAAAACCCAAGTATGCGTCCCCGTTGATGCTGCTTAGTGCATCCTGTCTCTTCACTCGAAGTCCCCACCCAAGCACAAGTCCAAAGCACTTTCATCTGTAAGGCTCACTCAATTCAGCACAAGTCCATAACTTTTGAAAATTGTGATCTGTGAAATGGAGCTGGGAGGCATCTCGGCACGGCAGAGGATGCAATGGACAGTTACGGTCTGTGCTGCGCTTGTTTTGTGGGTAGGCAGCAGACCTTGCTCTTCATCAGAAGTCTAATAGCAGTCACCAAAATTAAATTTATCTGATTATTTCTGCAAAGTAGAGCCAGCTCGCAGGTGGAGGTTACAGTGCATAGTGCTTCATTCCTGCAGAGGTCAGAGGTCCCTGCTGCGGATGAGAATCCGGAGGGTGCGGGCTGGGCTGGCGCTGGAGGCTCGGTGAGTACAAGTTTCATAGTTCTCTTAACCTCCGCTATCAGAATCAATACACATTGAGGATGGGGTGTAAGCCACAGAAAGATCCATCCCTCCTTCACCATGCAAAATCAGAAAGCTGTTAAACATTGCTGGTACGATCTCCTGCTACAGACACGTGTGGCAGATGGTGACCCAGCCGCAGCCCGGCCGCGTGCCCAGCTGCCTGCGCCCTGTGCTCCCACCGAATTGCACCCTGCAAAAGCCCGTGAGCAGCAAACAGCCCCGCTGCATTTCTGAAATATCAAGTAACCAAACAACTAGTTGTTAAATCAGCTTTTTTGGGCCAGCATGGGATCAAACCAGAGTTCGTTTACTGATCTGACGCCCCAGACTGTTCTATTAACGTTTCAGGAATAAATACCTCGGAGTTTGTGGTGGTAGTGCTGGAGCAGATGAAGCAAACCGGTGGTTCAGCACTCTTTTTTATATCATCAGCAAGTTGATTTAAATTGAGTGTAGAGAGTTGGCTGCATTCCTCTCATGAGCTGCATAAAAAGTTTGCTAAATTGAAGTGCCAGAGCTGTAAAATCCTAATTCCAAAGATCAGCGAGAGGAACAGTTAAACTGTTCCCGTGGCAGTGCATGTATTGACTTTTGTCCTCTTGGCTTTATTTTAGTGAGGGTAGTACGGAGTTTTGCCTTACAGAAGGGAAAAAGCATTAAGACTCGGGAACATAAACCACATTCCCTTTGGCACTACGCGTTCTCTACCTCATAGACAAAATATGATCAGTGTGCGGAACGAATAGCAGGTGTAAAATATTTTTAGAAAAACCTTGGCATACAGCGCAGACATCACTCAACCCCCATCCTTTATTCTGTCAACTTTTGTTTGCTAAAAACAATCTGTAATAGTGATAGTTGCACTTTTGGTGGAACTTGCAGTTTTCGTTGGGTAATTCAGCACTTCAGAGGCCTGGAGTCGGAGATCCTCGCCTCCTCTGAGAGCGGAGACACCATTGCATTTGAACGCTCCGTCAGCTCCGTGCCCTCATGGAGCTCATTGAGCCGCGTTCCCTTTTCCCCTTTGCTTCAAGGTTCCCCATAGCGTAAAACAAAAGAGGACTCTGGGGACGTAGTGCTTTAATTATTGTTTAGTGCCACTGCAAGCTTCTTTGAGAAGGTTATATCAACAGGACAGGCTAATGCAATTAAAACCAGACCTGGAAACCCACCTTTTTTCCCTTGGCAGAATGTATTCCATCCCTGCTACACCCATAACCCCTTCCTTTGTCTTTTCTGCCTCTCCCACAGCATCCTCCGAAGGACCAGCTCGTGCGTTGCTCCCACTGTTCGCCGCCTCTCGCTACTTGCTCTGCTGTACCAGGCTTTCATGCTGCTCTTCTGTTCACCTGGGCTCCACTTCTCTCTGGCCTCAAATCTTAAATTGCTCAGTGCCAGGAACTGCTGCGCCATGGGAGACCCCCGCGCGCGGGGCTCCAGGCACCGAAAGGCACCCCCGTCCTCTGCCCCTTGTAGGCTGAGGCTGGCTTGGCTTCCCTTTGTCTCTACAGGCAGAGTGTGAAGAACCACTGGATGTCAGAATACAGGTAAGGATTATATTGGATGCTCACAGTCTCACAAAACTGGGTGAATTTGCTGCTCGGGCAGCCTCATCCAGTAACGCAACAGCCCGTGAGTTTTTAGCCACGCTGATGGAAATGGGAGGTGAGAGGTTGGTGAGGAACACGGTCTAACAGATGACCACTCAGGCACCCTGTGTTCCAGGTCTGACCCTGGGCCAGTCTCTGCCCTTTTCTGTGTTGGTTCGGTCTCCATTGAAATTCACTGTTAGCAAGTGTCAGCTGTTCACTGGCTGTTGCTGTCTTTTTGCTGTCAATGAGGAACTTCATCCCATTTCTGTGTCCCACAGGAACATCTCCCGAGGTTGACCTACCGGCCCCTCCTTTCCTTTTAGTCTCGGTGGCCTTTGAGAGTCTCCTCCGTGGCACAGTTCACTTAAGGTGTATTAGATGACCTTTACCTTTTGAAACAAGGCATGCATATAAGAGTAAAGCACTTGATTCTCATTGTCCATGGTATATGGGGTCTGATTCATCCATCAGCGGAGCAGAAGGCCTCCGGAGCAGTGAGATCTCACATTCTGACTATTGTGATTCTCTAAAAGAATTTTCTGTGGGTGTTTATATAGATATGGAAGTATATATTCCTCCAGTACAAATCATGTGAAAATTTTACACCAGCCTACTCACTGAAGTTGCTGCTGGTCAAAATTAGACTGGGATACAGATTTTTACAAACTAAAACAAATTCCTCTTTGATTTCCATTAGACCATGAGGTTAAGCACCCCGTGTGCCAGCACAGCCAGGGCTGCTGGGTTCTGCCACCAGCTGTGCTATGAACTGTCTGCCCAGCCTGCAACAGATTGCTTCAGCCTTGTCAAAAGTAGTTTCAGTGCTTTAAAGCCCATACTTGAGCCTCTAACTCCCTGCTGAGTCTCAGATGTTGTAGACAACTGCAACGTATTTGTGAAGCCAAGGGGTTCCTGGTCGGTCTGGCTCTCAGGGTGAGTCAGGTATGTGCAGCACCTCCCTTTGGCGGTTTAGTGGGAGGAATGCAAAATTCCTGAATACTGTTGAAAATGTCAACACCTGGGGCAGTTACCTACTGTGCAGATATTTGTGAATCTCATTTATTAACTGCTTTGAGCCATAGATGGTATTTTACTGGAGAACAATTGGTATTTAATTTTTAAATAGCGTATAACGATGCTCTCCATTTGTGCCTCCTGCACTGTTAGTGCTGTCCTTGAAGACTTATTGCTGTATTGCCAAACCAAATCACTCGAGAAATTGTGATTCAACTCTCCAAGAATATTTTAGAAATTATGAGGTAATTGTAAATAATAATCAACCTCTCACCATATTAATTTATCTTCTGGGTATAGAGTTAAATAGATTCCAGAATGTTCTAGCTTTTCTCTACAAGTCCACTAAGAACTTAATTTTTAGGTGAAAATTTAGAACTTTAGGAAATCACAGGTTCTCTGGGACTGGCACTTCCCAGGAAACGAAATATCCAGGGATAGGGATGAATTCATAAGTGTTGCCAATTAACCACAGCTGCTTAATGGAATCAGATTTCTAAGTGATCCAGAAGGACTGAGACCTGCCACCGCCCTCCTGTCTGGGAAGTTTGCATCACACATTTGACAGTCTGGTGGCAACAGCTGCAGGCAGCCGGCTCTGATTAACTTGTACAAAGTGACAGAGGACAGAAAGGCTCGGTCAGAGGTCAGCCACGGCAGCTCTGACCTCTCACTCCTGATCCTCGTGAAGGTCTCCAAAACTGCTTCAAAAGCCAATCCCAGTGCTGAAATTCCTGACTCTAGGATATAAAAATCACACAGATATTGATTGCACATTACATGATAACGTTTGCTGCCACCAGCCATCCCTAGGCAATAATTACTCCTGTCTCTCTCGCCCTCTCTTTGTGCCGCGGATGACATTATCAGCCCTCCTCTGGCGAGTATCCTCCCTTTGATCACCAGGAACCAGCCATCCTTTCTCTCAAATTGGCTAATTCATTAATGTAATGGAGTTTAACTCAGAACAATTATTCTCAACCTGTATTTAGCTCTAAGGTTATTGCTTCTATTTCAGACCGAAGGAAGCCTGATGTGCCTGGAACCATACCGAGTTTCCCCAGGTACCCCGGCTGACCTAATAAACGGTGTCCCCCCTCCCTGCCCTTGCCTCGCTTACGCCTTGCACTGTCCTCACTGCAACGCATCCCCTCTGCTTGTTCCTGCTCGGCTGAGGCTACAAACGAAGGCGCAGCCTTGATGAGCCACAGCAGGAGGTACTCGACTGGCCCAGTTCATAGGAGGGAAGCGGAGTGGAGCTGCTCGGTCGAGAAGCCATCCGTCCCACCTTGTCTGGCATTGCCTGGCTGTCCCCCAGCGTGGCAGGGGCTGGTGGGAGGTAAGTGAATCTGCTGGTGACACCGGAGACCTGTGAGCAAGGCTGACTCGATGATCCCCTCAGGAGATGGCACGTGTTTGGGAGTGATGAACTTTCAGAGGTCAGTAAAGTTGTCTTTCATTTTTTCTTGCTGTCTCTGTGGTTTTTAAGAATTCAGTATTTGGAGCAGCTTACCTGCCCCCAGTCAGATACCAGAAGATCAGTTAAATTTAGCTTCTGGATCTCATCTTCACAGATCAGTCCTTTTTCAAAGGACTGCTGCACAAACTCTCACCTTGTTTAGTCTTTGAAATTCCTAGGTTTCCCCCACCTGATTTTTCTCTCTGTTTCCCTTCAAGGTCTTCCTTAAAACTTGCTTTTCTTAGTTTCTTTCCCAAACCAAGCCATTCTGCCCCTTCTGCTTGCCTGAGGTCTGTGCCTCACCATGTATAATTTGCAGCGTGTTATCTGATGGAGGCTGTAATCTCTTCAGGGCAGGGCTGCGTCCCTCCCCGCACTCACAGTTGCCCATTTTACTCTATGAGGTTGAATAAGAAGGACAGAAATAGAAGAGTACACAGACACTCCAAAATAAACTGTGTATTTGTGATCTATGTTCAAGAAACAAATGCAGGAACAATTGTTATTAGTAACATGGTTTACGCTGCACCACTGGAAGCAGAAGCAGCAGATGCTTTAGGCAAAGCAGCTTCCTTTACAAAGCGTTTGTGGAACGTATTTATCTAAAAATACACATAGTTATGGTAGAGAACGATGTTCCTCTGCTGATCTAGAGTTAATTCGCAATGGCAACACAGGACTCTTAAATCTTGTAAACAATAATCCGGCTGTAGTAATATCATGTACTTTATCCCCTTCCTTCTCTGCAGCATCCCAAAGCCCTGCCCAGGCTGATTCCCGTGGCCCCTGCTGCTGTGAGACAATCCTGCTCGCTCGGGTCTGCCACCGTGTGCCACCGTGAGCCACCATGAGCCACCGTGTGCCACCGTGTGCCACCATGAGCCACCGTGTGCCACCGTGTGCCACCATGTGCCACCGTGTGCCACCGAGGCTCCGAAGAGGAGGATGGATGGGGAGCAGGATGATGACTCTGTTCACCCACAACAGAGGTAACCGTGGGGAGGGAAACCTTCACTGTGCAGGACAGAGTTTTCCCTTTAACAATCACTGAAACTTGTCCTCCCTACGTATGTGCTGTGGGTAATGTGTGGGTAACAATAATGCATTTTAAAATACATTTTGGTCTGAGATCTCAGATTAGTTTGGCTTTTTGGTGCCTGCACAAATGGGCTCCACATACTTAAATGTCTGCCTGACGAAATTAGAAGACGAGTGCTGTGTAAGCGGAGACAGGGATCATCTGTGAGACTGACTTTGAGCTGACTCCCTCCAAAAGTCAGAGTGGTTAGAGCTGGAATTCGGACTTTGCCTATTTTCTGGAGAGATCTGAGGCCGTCCAGCCCAGCCCTGCCGCCGGGGGCATTGCTGCAGGGTGGCGACTGGCCCGTTCCCTCTCCTGACATTTGCATTTGCTCGAACAAAAGGCTCATTCTGGCTGGGAGTGCTGTGGCCGGCTCTCACGTTGTCCAGTTCCCGGTTGCTTTTTGGAAAGAGCTAACTGTGCTCGAGTGCCTGGCTTTGAGTCACTTCTGCGGGGCGCTGTCATCTTGGAAATTTTGGTCTTTTGTCCTATATAAAAAGGTATCTGTATTATTTGCAAGCAGTTAGTCATCCGCTAGCCAGAAATGGGTTGTTTTCCTTAAGGATGGTTAGGATCACATAACTCTTACAGGCAGAGGGGAAAATGCCCATAGGTGTTGGGATGAGTCATATAACTGCTGCAGAGATCTCCATCCAGAGCCTCTTCCGCTCCCTGTCAGAGCTCCTGAGCTCAAGGGCTGTATCCCACCTCCAGCCACAGTGACATTTATCCGGGCATGCTGAAGGACAAAGGGGAGCCCAGGCTGTACAACTTCTGGCCAGTTATTTCCTTCTATACTTGGTTGGTTTTTTGTTTGTTTTTTTTTTTTTCATACCACTTGATAAATCATGCCGTGGAGCGCAGGGAATGCAGGATATGACCTGCTCACCGTGCTTGCCTGCTCCTGGCTTCCAGCAGCGGTTCTGATTTCTCTGGGCCCCCATTCCCCATCAGCCCAAGGTGTGACCCCATTTCTGAGCCTTGCAGAGGAGCTGGGAGGTTTCCTTCTCGCTTCAGAGCTTTGGGCGACCCTGGGGTGCGATACCACTGCTGTCATAAAGCATCTTCCAGTCACCCACAGACTTTTATCCTTGGAAAAGCCCTGTGTGGTGTCGCTGTCCCTGTCCTCGAGGTGGGGATGGGGCAGAGGAGAGATGGAGGATCTGGGGACGAGGTGACCCGCGGGCTTTGGGGACAAAGTGACCCGCGGGCTTTTGGCCCCATGAAAATAGAAAAGTCTTTATTTGCTTTCCATCCGTTCAGTGTCCTGTGCTTGGTCGGGATGTGCTTAAACTGGGGACAGCTGCTTTACAGGGATGTGTTCAAGGGAGCTGGTGGTGAGTGGGATGAAACGCCGGTGACTGTCACTTAACATAGGGCACAAATCCTCCTTGCTGGAGACAGCCCAGGCTGCACAGTGCCCACAGCGAAGATGTCAACCAGTGTGTGACACTCAATGGCATCCTATCAGTACAGGGACAAGCCCATCGAGACAAAAAGAAGGAAAATTGGAAATTGGTCACTATTACTTGTAACTCTTTGAAGTCCTCTTAGAAGCAGACCCCAAAAGCCCAGCAGAACCTAATGGATTTATCCTGATGGTCCCTCCATGGTGCTGTCAGCCCAGGGTGAGGGGTCCGGGTGCTTTGCTGCTGTTTTTGCCTTTGCAGAGGTCAGGTACTGGGAGGCCACTCACAGAGCAAATGCCTTTGCCGTGCACGTGTTCCTCGTGAACTGGAAGAACCTGAAGGACTGGTGAAATGGGAACCCTGCAGCCAGCTCCTGCCAGGATTCTCTTGGGGATTCTTCTTTCCTCGCTCCTTCCAGAAATGAAGCAACATTTGCTGGGAGGTGCCTTTCGACATGGCAATTGGCCCACGAGGCTGGGTTGAGGCATGGCTGGGTATAGGATGCGCTAAAAATATATGTGACAAATGTAAACATTGACTTTTGCCAGGGTGGGAGTGTGTCTGCCGAGAAGTGCCGGCACGGCGAGCGGGGCGGTCGGCAGTGCTGGGTGCTGCGGGGGGAGAGCAGTGGGGAGGGGAGAAACACGCTCTTC
>NW_010142007.1:13842-14413 GCF_000699245.1 Pterocles gutturalis
CTGGCTTGTGGTTTGGTTTTTTGTTTTTTGTTTTTTTTTTTAAGCAATTATTTTAAATTGTAACAGCTTCACACATTAAAATTGCAGCTTTTCTGTCATTCTGTCGTGGTAACCCTGTTTCAACAGGTAGGAGAAGAAACTGGAAGGGGGGAAATAAGGAAATCATGAAAGAGGAATAACCTTTCGAAGGGCAAATGCCTCCACCTCCTCCCTCCTCTGCCAGACTCTGTTCTTCATTTCGTTTTTAAGATGTAAGAGTGAACACAGAAATTAAGAAGGAGGTTGTGTGAGCCCCTGCTTGTGGCTGAAGGCCCAGCCCGGTGCGGCCAGAGCAGGGGACAGGGCAAGGTGACACGGCCGGGGGCCACGTCAGCGCACTCCTGCCCCGTGGCTGCCAACAAAGGTGGCCATTGAGAGCCCGCCGGGTGCGAGCTCTCAGCGATTGTGCTGCGGGAACGGGGCTGAACCCACCAGCTCGCTTCTGCGCAGCAGCTGATGAGCCACGTGAGCCTGCTCGCCTCCTCCTCCTCCCCAGCAGAAGGGCTCTGGGGCTCTGGGGAGCGGTGGCGGG
>NW_010142007.1:14436-34341 GCF_000699245.1 Pterocles gutturalis
AGCCAGGATGGACGGCTGGGCTGGGGGGACATGGGTTCCCCCAGGTGAACAAGCAGCTCCCACCCAAGCAGCCGCAAAGCAAACAAATGTGCTCGTCCCCAGCCCATCGACTTCTGTTGTCGGCTGAGGATGCAACAGCAGAAGGGAAAACGCAGCAGCTCGCTGTTTCCCTCCCTTGCTCTTGCTGACTCCAGCCATCCCGTATGTGCAGCTCCAGAAGGAATGAATAAAATTATTTTGTTCAAGGCACTTCTGCTCCAGAGCATAAAGTTACTCAGCATTTGCAGGACCAGGTTATTGTAGATATTTTTATTCTGTGTCTATTTTGCTCTGCCTTCGACTGATGTATAATGGACGATTCCAATGAACAGTGCAGGAGAGTAAACAATGCTTTCCTCATACTTTACAAACCAAAAGAGATTTTTTTTTTTAGTTATGTTTGCAAAAACGTATTCATGTTCAGATTTTCCTTATGCAAAAATGAAAGCTCCTGAACTCCCAGCCAGGGAAGGATTGGTGAGCAGAGAGTGTAGGAGCCTGGCTCCACCATGTTATATAAACAAACTGGTGTTTTTGCAAGCAGACCTCGAGGAGTTTGCAAATGCATTTATTTAAGCAAGCAACCCATCTGCTCCTGCCAATAATGGATTCACAGACCAATTGTGTGTTTGCTCAGCTCACAGGCCAATGAGTTCTGCATGCGTTACATGATTTGCACAAATCGATACGCCGTGTAGGCACACACGCTCACATCTGGAAAGCACAAGCCATGAAGAAGGGATTTCAATAGTGACCTAGTTAGCACCTGGCAGCATCTGGATCTTCAGGGCAAAAATATAATATTTCTCCTTTTTTAAAAAATTTTAATGAACTGTTAGATTTTGTGAGGCAGGCTGGAGCAATGCCTGTTTCCCAGGGCTGCAGGACTCCTGCAGGATGCAGCTACGGCAGGAGCGAGGCTTGGAGCTGCTCCGCTCACCTGGCTGGCCAAGGAGAACCCCCAGTTACAGGTGTGTGAAGCACAGCTGGATGGAGGAGCTGCCCCGCGCACCATTGCCAAGTACATGGAGATGCATTTTCATTCTAGCTATGCAAAAGAAAGTCTTATCCAGAAAAAGAAAACTAGTCCCTTATCTGGGAAATATGGAATATAAGCAAAACCCCAAACATCCGACTCAGAAATATCTTTCTGAGCCCTTCAGGGTGTCGGGGGTCCCTGTTTGTATTTACGTGTCCATCCCCCACCACATCCTTCTGTGGTGGCACCTGAGGCTCTAGAAACCTCCCTCCTTGCCAGAAATGTTTGTAGAAACAGCACATTTCTCATCACGCTGGGGAATGCTTGCAGAATGCCGTCTCAAACGGTCGGCTGCGGGCGTTTGCCTTGGAGCGTGATTTAAGGAGCTGTGCTCGCCCAGCAAAAACCAGGAGCTCCTTCTGCGATACGCTCCCTTGAGCAGGCTGCTGAGAAAAGTGGAGGCCAGGAACTGAAATTTTATGACCTGGTAATGCCCAGAGGCTCAAACCCACGACAAAAGTCTTGCTGGTCAAGGCAATTACTAAAAAAAGGAGAATGGGGAAAAAAAAAAAAACCCCAAACCTCTCCTCTTTCCAGATTATCATCTAAACAACCTGTGAGCTGCAGTAATTCTGCAAAAGGTGCTCTCGGGAGTGTTTTTTACAGTGAAAGTAGCTGTAAATAATAATAAAAAAATGCATGTGCGTGTATTTTACAAAGCGAGGAAAACTTTCTTCCTCTTCAAGCCCGTAGCCTGTGAATAATTTGTGAACAAGAGAAGCAGCTCCATCTATCTTACGCTGGGTTGGTTACAAATCATTTGCTCATGTGTAAATCTTCCTGCCAGGGGTAGGAGCAGCAAATCCTCCTTCAATTTTTTTTGTCTGCTGAAAAACTTCTATAGCTACACATGAAAAATGGAATCGATAAGTAACAGGTGTAGAAGTGCATCTCGGGATGAATATATTCCTGGAGCCCGCATGGAGGGGCTGGGTGACAGTTCACGAGGCAGCTGGTGGCTGCGGGGCAGGGTTTCTGGCTGGCACACATTGCTGAGCCACAAGGGCTCGTCATTTTGCAGGAAAACAAAAGCCAAGCCCAAATGACCCTGGTCAAAACCCGCTTCCCTCCCAGCACACCTACAGCGAGCAGGCAAAGAGCCGCTGCCCGAGGGAAAGGCATCTGAGCATCCCATCGGGGAGAAAACTCCTGGTCAGAGCTCGCAGAGGTCCCTAGGTGGCAACACTGCTCCTCCTGACCCTCCCGCGAGCCTTCCGGTGGCTCCGCGATCTCAGAAAGCTCCTGCTTTGGAGATCCTGTGACTAAGTGAGACCTTGAACTTCCATTCACAAAGAAAAGTGAGAAGAAAAGGATATGTTTAACGCTGGTGGTGGCAAAGGAGGGTGGAAACCCGTGATCGCTGAAAGGCTTTGCCGTCTGAAAAAGAAGAACAGAAACACCCAGGAATTTGTTTATTTAAAGGAAATAACAAGGTTTTAAAGCCAAGTCCATGACACCAGGAAATGTGATTCATAATCTTTAAAGGCTTCGGGTTGCGAGCGCACAGGTATTTCTGTAACCGAAAGCCCGACAGGTGACAATCACAGGAAGGTGGTGCCGCCTTTCCAGCCTGGGGGGCCGGGACTGAGGATGCTCCGCCGGCCGTGGCACCGAGGGACCGCTTGCTCTGTCCCATCACCCGTCTGTTAGCACTGCCAGCTCTCCGCAGGTGAGCTGTGGCTCTCCACCTCTGTTTGCAGAGTGCAGCCCCCTTCCAAAAACACGGTAAGAAATCCCCAGCACACATGTGGGCTGGACAGCTGGGGAGAAAAACACCCACCCCCACCCTGCTCCTGGTGATTTCAGGGGAAAAGCATCAGCAGAGACCCAACAGCAAAGGAGATTTTGGTGTAAGTCCTGTGTATCACACCGGTCAGATGACTAGATCTGAGAAAAGCATTAACTTTTTCCTTCGAATCCGTGTTTATTCTCTGCTGAGCCTGTCCAAGCCTGCCGGGTCCGTACACAGCCCTGCCAGCCCTGGTCGCACGCGCTTGTGAACGGCTGCGCCTTCACCAAAACACCAAACCAGCAAAAGGAGCAATTTCGTTATGTCAGGGATAAAATACTCCTGCCCATCTCTTGATTAGATGACTCTTGGAGCTAGCTAGCACAGTAAAAATTGGAAATTGCAAATATTGTAATGAAATACACAATTTGAGTTTCATCCTGAGTTAATTACCTGAGCAGTATACATCTGTTAGCTACAAGAAATTACAGCAGAAATGGAGAATTTGATTGCAATATTCACTTCTCAGATGATCTGCAGGTCAAGTATTATTCACTGAAGAGACTCATGAATAATTTTGAATAACTGGACCAATATATTTAGAAACTGTGCAATCTGCAAACAGGGAGAGAAAAAGCCTCAAATAAATTATACATTGTGTCTTTTCCTGCAGCTCTGGAAATGGGTTTGATTGCCCTGTCACACTCCCTGCTGTATCTGGGTTTTTTCCCCCAATAAACCTAAAATCTCTCCTGCTATGTTGACAACCAGGCAAGGATGGAATCAGTCAAATGGGAACTGACCACCCAGCTCGGGGGGGGGTTTGGTTTCCCTTAGAAAATGCAAAATATACAGATGAGTGTTTGTGGAACTGTTAAATTAACCAGGGCAAAGCGAACCACAACTGGGGAACGCTTCACTTTAGGCAGCAAATAAACCAGGCAGAGGCAGAGCGAAGAAGCGAGTGGTCCCCGCAGCGCTATCCACACGCCATCTCGTGTCGGGCATGGGAGCAGCCGGACGCTCCTGTCCCAATTCCCAGCAATCTGACATGATTTCAGTGCTGAGGGATGAGGTTATTTGTTTTTTCTTTGCACCCCAGATATTGCAAAAACAGGAAGATGCGACCACGTGAGGAAGACCTTGGGTTCTCCATGCTGGGGCCATGGTGGGTCCAATAAGTGTGACGAGTTGGCTGCAGGTGTTTGGGTTTGGCTCAAGTAATTAAATGATATGTGTTGGACATTGCTGGATGGAGAACCTGATCCTGCCTGTTTACCTGGTGAGTCCTGTTGAGGGCAACGAGACCTCCTCTGCCCCACCACAGTCTCTGTAAGATCCTGGTTGTGCCTTGCTTTCTGTGTAGGGATGGAGCGACTTGGCCAAGGCCAATCTTGGAGCCATTTCCCAAAGGAGCTTTGTGATTTTCAGCGTCTTCACAAGCACCAGAGATGCAGCAATGCTGAGACATCTTCTAAAGGGACTGGAGGCTCCAGAGTTTGAAGGGTTTGTGACTGTGCCCGTTGTCCCTCCTGCAGCATGGTGTGCTTTGGGAAGCAGATAGAGGTAAGATTCCTATTTTATCATGATTTGACTTTATGGGGCTGGGATGTGGCCAAGGTTTATCTGGTGATCTTAGAAGCAAGCCTCTAATAGCAAGGAGCGTTTGCTTAGCAAGGCAGTAACCAGCCCAGTCTGAGCAGGATGCGCTGTGTTTCTGAGATGTCTGTAGGCTTTGTGCTTGTCAATGGGAGTGTTGCAAGTCAGCTACTGGTGCTGTTCTAAGCAGTGCGATGTGCAGGATCTGCTCAGGGGGCTGCCTGCACACCAGAGGCACTCTGGACTGGCCACCCTGGTCACATCCACGTGTGGATCATCCAGGTCTGGAATGGGATCAGCTTGGTTGAAGTTGCCATAGGAATGCCCAGCTAGGACTCACTTCTCCCCAGTGTACATTAACCAATATTGCATTTCATCTGCTATTTTATCATCCTGTCACTTGGTATTACAACGCCCTTCTACAGCTCCTTGCAGTCAGCTTGCGTTTCTGCAGCCCTAAATAATGTGATACCAACAACCACCTGTGCAACCCACCTCTCCATCCCTCTCCCGGACCTTCTCCATCAAGCAGCCCAGGTCCCTTGGGACAGTCGGTGACTCCCTTCATTGTGAAACCTCACCTTTCAGTCTCACCCTTTCTTTCCAGTGTTTCAACCAGTTGTTGGCTCAGGAGACTGCCTTACCTCTCCCCACAGGACAGCGGAGGGTCTTTAAAAGCCTTGGGTGAGGAAGCTGCTCGGAGGCCTTGATCCAAGTCAGCTCTCTCAGTTGGACCATCTCTGTCCTCGCGATGGCTTCAAAGACAGCCAAGTGTCACAGCGCGTCACTTCCCTCTGTGGAAGTCCCCAGACCCTTCCTCTCTACTCACAGTTATCACCCAGCTGTGAGTTTTATTCTCTATTACAGTTTGTACCAGACCTGCTGAGTTTTCATACCCAGCCCCCAGGAACTCTTTTCTAAAATTAGCCCCATGTTTGCCACCTTCCATCCTCTGGTCCTACCGCAGGCTGAAGCAAAGGTTATCCACTGCTGTTAATGGTTAAACAATTTCTCATGTGAGTACTTTTACCCTTGGGCGAATACCCTCTGATCCTGGAGGTTAATTACTGTTGGTTTTCTATTTTTCCAAGCAATAGAAGAAGTCATGTCCTTTATACGTGTTATAATACCGCCTTGGTTTGGGTGTGTTTGGAGCGGAGCAAAAGAGGAAGAGAAGGCACAAACCCCTTTATGGGCGGTTCCTTTTAATGCCAGTTAATCCAGTCTAACTACCATGTTGTCATGCCATTTTATGATGAAAAAATTCTTCCCCTGCTCTCTCTAGATGAATCTTTTCCTCGTTCTCTTCTCTCCAGCCTTCTCCTTTCCTCCTGCATTTCTAGCCATCACGGGACAGATGAGAGGGCGTAGGAATTGCCGGGTGGGACAAGCCCCGTGGCCTTTTCCAACCTGTGAGCACCAGTGTCCCATGCCCCAGGGGATCATACAACATGCCCCAGAGTGAGATATGGAGGAGGCTCATCCCCACCCCAAACCGCCCATAATCCTGCAATGTGGACAGTCACGTCCGTTGGGTTTGTGCTCAAGGATGTTGTCAGAGCTGCTGTGGCCATGGGCTCCGGAAGCACGTGCAGGTCCCTGTCCACCAGCAGGGCTGAGGCTTGGAGCAGACCCTCCCAACCCTGCCGGCTGGAGTCGGCGGTTCGATGGGTGAGCACCCAACGCGGGCTGGCTGGGACGAAAGGCGGTAACAGGGTTGTGCATAGGGTAAAACACCAAAATCAGAGTTTCCTGCCTTTGAAACCTGAAGTGCAGAGCAGCCTTTGGAAGACTTTCCATTCGCTTTCTACGCTCTCAGGCTTGAATGTCATATCACTTGCCCAGCCATAAATAGCTGTGAACTAAACGGGCTGTGCTGCTTTTTTGGCTAATAGATATGTCTGTGAGTGCTGCAGCGTTATCTTCACGTCCCACTGGTGTTTGTGTTGTAGATCAGGAGCTCGAGCTGGCTTTTTTTTTTTTTTTTTTTTTCAAGATTTAGAGAGCTGGCAGAACATTTATTCAGTTGTGCAACCTCCATTCAGAGTATTTCTCCGATCCTGGACGTGGGGCTCATTTTTTGTCCTTTGACAGCCGCTGTAAATCAATAAGGCAGTTGGAGGTCACTTGTAGTCAATCAGTAACCAGAGCCAGCGAAGGGAAAAACACCAAGTATTTGGTATAAAAACGCAGGCTCCAAACTCAAAGTTCTCACTTGGGGTGACATTTTCACCTCCGTGCCTTCGGAAACCTGGCTCCATCCAGCCCCGGTGTAGGTACCCAGTCTGGCCGCGAGCTCTCCCTGCTCATTGCCTGCAGGGAGAGTTTCACAGCACGTGCACACCGGATGAATTACAGCAAACCGGGGCACAAGGTGCTTCAGGTGGAGGAAATGGGTCTCGTGGTGCAAGGTGCTAATTTGGTGCCAGCTGAATGGATGACTCCTCCTCGTCACGGGAAGTCATTAGGTGTTGCTGAAGCCGTGCGTGACCTTCATCACCGCCACCTCCCTCTGGAACCCAGACCTGTGGCCAGGCAGTAATTCTTGCAGGGGTCCCTAATTCCCTTTGAAACAACTGGGAGCTAAGATCTTTTAAGATCTGAATCATATTGCAATGGATCATCATCTCTGTTTGCTCCTTGTTCTGGAGGTGGTTGCCCATAAAATCTTCTGTCTGACCTCATCTCCAGCCCCGGCAATGAGAATGCACTGCATTTCCTCTTCCCTTTGACCTCAGCTCCTCTGGGCTTTTTGGTGATGCAGGATCACCAGTATCCCGCATCATCTCTCAGTAATCATCCAGCCATCGCTCCACGCACGCTAACATGGGCCCTCATGCCCTGCCCCACCGGCTGTGCCCTGCATCAGGCCCTGTATGGGATCTGGAGGTGCTGCAGCAGCCCCCTGTGCAGACGCTGTCCGCCGTCACTTTTTTGCTGCTATGTTGTCCCCCTGTTACTAGAGCTGCACAGACAGTTTGCACAATAACCTGTGACTCATTTTGGGATCCATATGCTGGGTGGTTTCCGCCCAGCTCTAGCTGCAGGGTTTGCAGATTCCGGTGTTGCACCTTTCCAGCCGGGGAGGTGGGCATGCTATGCTGCTGCCAGTGGCTCTGCACTGTCCCCCTGTGTCCCCAAATCCATCCCTGAGCCCTGGGGAGGTTCTGCAGGTCTCGGACCCAGCTAACATGACTCTGCTCCCTTGCTGCTTCCCGGGCTGCAGGAAATGCTGCTTCTCCGGTGTCTGCACACAGAGAGCTTTGACCGTGGCTGCTGGCCACAGCCGTGGGGCTGTGGAGGTGACATTCTTCCTCCAGCTCGTTCCTGGAGCCTCAAACAGGCGCTTGTGCTCCTTCCCAGCCCGCTGCCGCGCAAGGAGAGGAACCAAGGAGGCTTTTCCCTTTCTCTCTCTTCTTTCATACATTTAATACTTTAAATACTAGCGTTTCCTTCCAGCTTTCTGACAACCTTGAGAGATGTACCCCGGAGAGCAGGAGGGGAAACTGAGCGCATGAGCCACACCAAAGGGATTTTCTGATCAGCAGCCACGTGCAAGCAGCTATTAGCCCTGCAAAGGCTTTCACGCCATCCTCCCGCGCCTGGCCCTGCGCGTAGGCTGTCCCCAGGCTGGCTGACCGGTCAGACTCGAATTTTAGGCTTCTTAAGGGTTTAATAAGAGGCTGAACTCAAATATTAGCTTTGAGTGGAGCTAAATTCTTCAAGGGCAGCAAGTGGAGAGGTGGGGGCGTGAGGGTCAGTCCCATGCCATGGAGAGGGATGATGCTCCCAGCATGGCCAGGGACAGTTTTTCTGGTGCTGAGCAGGCGGGGGGATGTCCGTGGCACTGCTCCTTCTGCTTTGGGGCAGGCGTGGTGTTTCCGTGCAGCAGAGCACTGCCCTCACTCCCAACAGGGCTGCTCATGTCCCGTATTTGCCTGGGGTCACCTGTCCGCGCGGGGCTGGTGGCTGGCACCGAGCTGGTCCCAGCTCCTCTGCGTGGCGCCGCGGGAGCAGAGTGGATCAGCCTGATCCGTGGCAGAGCAGGGACTGTGGCCCCGCGCGGGATGGCGGCTGGGGCTGATGCTTGCCCGTGTCACCTCGTGCTCCGGGTGCATCTGCCCGGCACGGAGCCGTCCCGCAGACACCGTGGGGCTGGGGAGCAGCCGGCTCCGTGGGTTTGGGCAGGAGCCACACACGCATGGCTGTACTGTGTGTGGGAGCTGGGCTGGCCTGTTCGGCGTCCCCTTGCACTGCACCGCGGTGGAAAACTGACCCAGAATGTCCCCCGGGATCAAGCCCTTGCACTCCAGGACTGCACACCCAACGGGGCTGGGAGGCATGTTGCACCTCGCCCAGCCCTGGGCTGCAGTGCGGCAGAGCACTTGCACCTCACTGTGCTGTAAGTGCATGCCTTGTTCCCAGGGGTTTAACAGGGGAGCAGAAGTTAGGACTGCCTTTTAGACCCCAGGCTGAAGTGCTGCAGTGTGCGAGCTGGAAACACAGTGAATCGTGTGCTTTTTGCTCCCAGCTACGTTTGCAGCCCAGCTCTTCTGGAACACCCGGGTACACGTCTCCCAAATCACTCCAACACTCCCACACTTGCAAAATCCTTTAGCTTTTGGGAAAAAAAAAAGAGCCTGTCTCTATTAAATCTTCATCCTCCGATGCCTCTGTGTTAGAACGTATGGCAAGAAGATGCCACTTCCTACGGCTTGCTTGAAAAGTGACAGCTGAGCCATCGAAATGGTGGCACTTGCCACAGCCAGGGATGAACCGGCAGAGGAGGGCAGCAGGGCTAGCAACTCCTGGCTCCAGAAAAGAGGCTTCACAAGAACATACACAAGTGTTACGGACCTTTAATTGGAGTTTTCTCACATACACTCAGGAAAGGTGCAACAAAATCCAAGCAGGTATTTTCTTGGCCAGCAAGGCTGGTCCAGGCTCCTCTCCCTCCCACCTGGCTCCTTCTGAGATTATACAAATAACCATCGACTGAGATCCGTTCCTCTTGCTGGAGCATTTCAGACACAACCCAAGCCCAGACCACTGGGAGAGGAGCCCAGTTCTCCGTCACGCTGTGGTCTCTAAAGCTGGGCTGCCAGTGCCGGGCACAGAAACCTTCCACGGGAACCGGAGCTGGGCTCACGCTCACCGTTGTTACCTTCACTCTTAGCTTTCCTCCCTGCGACAGCAAACATGCAACATGCACAGGCTTCAGGGGGTTTAGAGCCTTGCACATCATGCTGAACCCAGCACCTGTGTCTTTTATCTCCGTCCCCCAGCCCCTACCGCTCCCAGCCCCAGCACACCTCTGCAAAAGCAGACGCGTCCCCACCACCGGGCACCAGCCACCATCCTGCCGCCCACCCCACTGCAAACCCCTTGGATGTCACCACGGAGCAGCACTCGCTGCACCTTCCTTCCTCTTGTCCAAACACGTCTTGACACCGGTCCAGCCTTGCACCAGCCTTTTGTGCAGGGCAGAAAGCGCTGGGCACCGCCGCGGACCCTCGCTGAACCCACCGACCGAGGAGGGGTGACGATGCTCGCCGTGCCACCCTCGTCCCAGCAGTGACAGTCCCTAGCCAGGCAGGATTTTTCTAGGATCAGCCTTTTGCTTTATTTAAGGATTTGTCACAGGCAAATGTTACATTTTAGGACACACAAATGTTAAAATGATCAATCCTATGTGTGTGCACACGCCCACGCCCGCCGCCTGCACTGTCCTTCTCCGGGTATTTATTCATACACGTATATACAGGGGCCTGGCAGAAAATGTTTTCTGTGGTTTGAAAGGAAGCTCTAGCAGGGTCAAATGGAGCAATGCCTTTACAAGAGCGTCCACTCTGTGTGTCTGCGTCTGTGCGTTTTGGTTTCAGCAGCTTTGTGTCTGTGCAATACAGGCTGCAGACCGTGTATTGAACGTTTCTATTTTGAATTTTGTTCTGACTCTTCTTTACTCTCCCACTTATAAAACCAGGATTTCTAAGGAAAATAAGCAATAAATTGCTGCATACGCTCAGCTGTAAAGGATTTTCAAAAGCAAGACAGCTGGCAGCACATTGCCATCCTTCTGCCTTGGACTTTTTGTGATAGACAATATGTTGATTAAAACAAAAATAGGGAAGTGCAATGGAATGAGGGTGTTTGCTGACCTTGTTCTGAGGACAGAAAAGTCATTTAGGGGTGAGACTGTGCTTTGAGCTTCTCCAGGGACCTGTTGTCCTGGGCATAGGATCAAGGGATTTTTTCAGGAGGAGTTTTCTGGAGTAAGGATTGTGAGATAGGTAGGGTAATAGTTGCCATTTAAAAACGAGGTACAAGCCAGAGAAAACTGCTAGGAAAATCTCAATTAAAAGAAAGAAGCAAATTCCTAATGCATAGATGGGTTATATGTGCACAATTGTAAATATAGACAATAATTTACAGGCTTTTCTCTTGAAATATTAGTGCTGCTGTGAGGAGACAAGAGTGTGACTTACTTATAATGACTTACCAGAACATTTCCATACTGTAAATGAGACAGATTAAGTTGACATTATATATTACTTAGCTGTGTACCAATTCGCTAAACAAATGCTACGAATTCCGTCATTTATGATGGAAGCTACATAAAAATTGTATAATTACTGCAGTGAGTCATCTAGTTAAATGGCACTCCTATATGGACGAATTGATTTCAATGCAAGATTAATAGCCTTTTGCTGCTGTTTTACGTGCTTGCCAAAGACCATACTACGTTGTTGCTAAGCATCATTAATGGATTAAAATAAGGGTTCTGCATAATTCCTACAGCGTATCTTCAAACAGCTTGTTTAGTTTGTGCACTAGCCTAGCGCTTGTTAGCCCTACGTAACACACGGGTCTGGAAGACCGACACGTGCGGAGGAGATTAATGCAATCCTAGGAACTCTTTCAAAAGCTCGCAGGTTTTCTTGTGGATGACTTCGCGGAGTTTCCGGACGCGCCGGATGCTGGAGGTCCCCACAAAGCTGTCGGGCTGTAGGACGGCCATGCCGTTGTGGACATCTCCCATGATGATGAGCTGGCCATCCACCGTGGTCATGTTGGGACACGGGCAGCTCCAGTCCATGTTCAAAAGCGTGATTTCTAGCGGTTCCTTCCCCAGGAATTTTAATCCCATTTTTTCATCTTTGAGAATCTCCTCCACCGTTACCAGGGCATGTCCCGAGTCTTGGTCTTCGGTCAGCTCTGTTATACGGCCCAGGATAACAAAGTCGCTTTTGCAGAAGCTTGTCACCAGCTTCTGGCGCGGTTTGCAAGCTTTGCAGTGGGTGTTCTTCGGGAAAGGGCACATCTCTTCGCAGGCCTCCCGGCTCTCAAAGTTGTTCTCGTTGCCTCCACACCCGCCGTAAATGAAGGACTGGCACTGCTTCGTCAAGCTGTTGTAGGCCCACCTGGGCTCGTAGGCTTTGCAGTGACCCTGGAGCGCTGGCAGGTTGCAGATGTTGATGGGGCCGTTCATGCACGTCAACATACAGTTCTCGTAGGTCTCGAAGTGGTTGAGGTTGCTGTTACAGTTCCCGTAGATGAAAGTGAAGCAGTTGTTTTTCTTTGCGTCATAGTACCACCTGGTCTGCTCTTCCCCACAGTCTTCGCTGTCTGGTTGCTTCAGGCATTCGTCGGTTGGAAAATGCGTTTTGTTTTGGGACGCTTCTTTGGATGTGGGTTCACCTTTGATGACTGACAAAGGGAAATCAGCCCTGAGAAGGCCGCCGCTGTTTTTGGCAGTGCAGGTGTAGATGCCGGCGTCCTGGAGCTGGGTGTTGTAGATGACTAGTTGGGCGATGTTGGTGACCACGACATTCCCTCTGACGTGGTTTGGCTTCATAATGACTTTTTCTTTCCCGTCGACCTGCTTCTCCCACGTGATTTCTGGCTTGGGTCTCCCTGTAACATCACAGAGGAAGCTGACGGTCTCGCCCACGTAGACAGACTGATGGACGGGATTGTTCACCAGGGCAGGCGGCAAGATATCAACGACCGTTGTCTCGGAATAGGCAGTAGTCGGGCGAGCTGTTGTTTCTAGTGGGATGGGGCTGGTGTTTGGCCAGGTAAGATGGTACCGACAGGTGACCACATTTAGAGTAATGCCTTTGATGCAAGCTTCTGCGTCCATGTAGCACTTGTTGTAGTAGGTGAGCCCGTCAGAGGCACAGGTGAAGCTCGGCTCCTTCTCACACCTGTCCTTGCACTTGCAGACGGGTTGTCCATCCCAGATGTCGCACTCGGAGCCTTGCTGGATGCACATGAAACGGTCGCAGGTTGCCTCTTTGGGCATTCCCACCGGCCCTTTTTTCCCCTTGACATCCATGTACCGAGCCGCCACGCAACTCTTCGTTCCGCAGACGTTGGGGCAGCACTTCTCAAAGGTCTCGCACTCCTGCGGGGAAAGAAAATAACCCAATCATCCCTGGGGACAGAGTAAGGTCCTTTTTAGAGACCCAGCAAGCAGAGAGCCCAGAAACTTTCGAGGTGCTAGCTCAGGGGACCTGGTATCTGTGGTCTGAGGCTCAGTGTCCCCACTGGCAATCCCCAACGTCTCCCGAGAGGTGCCCAAACACTCTGGGGTGTCTGAAGTGCTCCAAGTGAAAACCCTCAAGAAGGAAAATGTATTTCTCTTTCTTGAACACTAACCACATCATAAGTCTTTCCTAGAGTCACATGGACTGCTTGACTACCGAACCCCCCTTCCGGACCCTCCGAAATCCCTGAGGACAAGCCCTGAGAAACAAGAGCGGATGGAAAGTCTTATCATATGGCTGTAGGCAGTAATCCTGCTTATTTTCCACAAAAGTATGTAAAGTATTATTTGAATTCCCTGGGACTAACAGCCTACTCTTGGAGGTGAAACTGCCAAGGATTTGTAATTGTTCACATTGTAGGGGAAATAATAGAATATCTCAAAAGTAAAGGAAATTCTTGCTCCAAAAATAATTTTTCTATGGTATTTAGAAAAACAAACCCCAAACAGCTCATTATGGCTTCTCTGTCCTATTTTAGTCCTATTTTCAGATGCAGCATCGCTCTTCTAGTGATTTATTACATCCCATCTCAGCTACAGTCAGCTCTAAATGGTGGTTAATTTTAGCAGAATTTTCATCTTCTGTGCAGAAAAGGTATTCGATATGTGTGATCACAGCTGCTGGGTTGTTATGGATTACTTTAAGGGACCACAAACAGGGCTCCCATGTACCCAACGGGGCACACTTCCACCGCCTGTTAAACCTCTACAGCCCCCCTGAAATCCAAAGGCTTTCTCCATAAGTGAGAACAAAATGTTTTTTAAGCCACCAAACTAAACAGCTTCCCCTGAGCCCACTATCCTTTCCTTATTGGGAAGAAGATGACCTAATAACATAACTCTTTATTTTCAGCTGCACACTACTAGGTTGCAGAAGCAGAGTTAGGCTCCAGAACGGGTAACGTTCACAGCTGAGGTTAAGGAGCGCGGCTTTAGCAAAGTCGGCGGCAGAGTCCTGGGCTGCTTGCAGACCACGCCAGGTGAGGTCCCAGGACTCGGTGCAAGTGCTCTGACACAAGGAAATAGTGAATATTTTTAGCCAGTGTCTTCTGGCTTTCAGTTGTTGACCGGCAGATTATGAAAACATCATTCTCTGCTGCTGCTGGGGTTTTGCAAGTGTTTTAATATTCATTGCTGCACCTGGTAGCTGAAATAGAGGAGGCTTCTTTGGGAATGGCAAAATTAAAAAGAGCACCTTCATGCACAATGCGTGGGATCCATCCGAGAAAATGTTTTTGTTTACTTGATGGCCAGCATTTTTCTCTATTTTTTCCCCCCACTCTTTTTAGCATTGCAGAAACAACCTGTCTACAGAGCGTGAACCCAGTGACTCTTTTCAGCACGTTGCTGTCAGCCTGGTTTGGGCTGCAGGAGCTTTGCCGTGGGACATGATGTAAGAAGCAGGACGAGCAGGTATTTTCAGATGCCAGCTTGAGCTGGCAGTGCTGACAGGTTGAAAAATGAATTTTCGGGTTGTAAGCTAAGCACAATTTGAGCCGGGAGCATCGCAGAGCACATCTGCCTGGTCAGTTGAACTTGTTTTGCACTCCAAGCACGCTTTGTGCTTCAAGTGCAACAAAGGCTGACGATTTCCATGTTAAAGCAAACAATTTCATACAGGATTCCTCCCAGGAATATAAAGCATTGATGATGGCCACCAACAACAAAGAGCATGGTGACACTGCTAAAATTCTACGGACTGGCCCCAGCGCACGCTGAGTTCTGGAGTATCAAATTCAGATGTTTCTTTTGACAAGAAGGACAGGAAAATGATCAGAGAGAGCGAGCGCTGTGCCCACATCGGCATAACTGACAGCTGCCACACACCTCCCCACTTAACCGATAACTTATCAAACCTTTTCTGGTTTGTATAGGTCACAGGTCAATTAAATCCCAACACTATCTGAGTCCTGCACGGTGCCAGCGGAACAGAAACAGGCTGCGGTGCAAAGAAACCCCCCGAGAAACCCCACCGCCCGCGACGCAGAGAGATCAAACCGCACATCACTCACCAGGTCGGCTTCACACTCTCTCTTGCAAGTGCTCTGCGCGTCTACCCACAGGTTGGGGTTCATGTCATTGGGGCATATCCCGGCGTGGGAATAGCGGATGGGAGGGAGAGCGCTCCCCTTCAGAGAGACCTCCAGAAGCAAGAGGACACTGCTCTTCCCCAGCAAGATCCACATCCACCGAGCGAACAGCATCAACAACATCTCAGAACTTCTCCAGGGCAATGGCAGGGACTGAGCTGGAGGTAGTTCTTGTTGGCTTGGGGTTGCTTCTGTCTTAGCAAGCCTTCACTTCTCGAGGAACCCAAATGCACCTGACTCCCGTAAAACCTTCAGCAAGCTCCTTTGCTGCCTCTGTCGATAGTGCAGTTTGGGCTGGACCTCATTGGATTAAAGGTCCTAGGAAGTTTTACCCCCTTATTTTAAGAGAAATGCCAATAGTCTGAGCAGAGTTAGCTCTATTTATACCCTGCCTCTGTTAACAAGTCAGAAAAAGTAAACTTGATTTCTTTGACAGGCACACGCTTCCTATGTCCCGGTGGCAGTCAGACAGATTTGTTGCAAGAAAAAAAAGCTGGAAAGAGTTTAAAAGGCTGGAACTGGCACGGTGGGACCCCTGCATGTTTCTGAATGCAGGGAGGCCTTCTTAACCCCTTTAGACCTAAAGTACTTCCCTGTGCTAAGAATGGCATTTACTTCTCAAAGAGGACTTGTCTAAATACCAGGGACCCGCGCTCAGGGGATTTCCCCACGGCAAGGGGCTACACAATCACTGGCTAAAAGGAACAAGTAATAGGATTGAAGCAATTAAAGCTGGAATATCATATTTTAACAAAGGAAGTAGGGAAGAAATTGCTGATTTAAACCTAAGATCGAGAAAGCAGTATGTCTTCAGAACTTCTCCCGGGGTTCCTCTGGGCTTTTTTTCCTTCCCTTTGGTGGGGAGATTTCCAGGGTGGGTTTCATGCTGCCCTCCAACCCCACCAGCAAGATGTTAAAAGTGTCCCCGAATTCCTCCACATTTCCTGACAGCCAGATCCCCTTGTACAGTGCATTGCTGACCCCTTTAATAGCGACAACAACAACAAAAAAAATAGTTGAAGTTCAACTCTATGGAAACCTGCATAAAGGAATGTACAGCATTTCTGCATTGGGGGGCGGGGGGGAAATGCAGGCAAGCTGAGTTCCTCGTTCCCTGATTACTACAGAGCAAGGAGCTGATCCTGCTACTGCTAAACACGTGCCAAAACCCAGGGACAAGTGGCAGAAGTCAGAGTTGCTCAGCACCTTCCAGGATCAGAGCCTTTGGGCTGAGTTCTGGGCTGGCTCGGATGGATCCTGCCTGGTGCCAAGAGCCTCCCAGGAGGACCAGGTGAGTTTCCATCCCACAAGGGGCTCAGCAGGGCCGGACCAGCACCGCTGAGCTTTGGGAGGAGGGAGGGTTGTGCATCTGCCCTGTGCCCGGCACCGAGCACTGCAAAGCCAACGGACCCGGGAGCCCTCAACCTGCGCTTTAGTAAAGTTCTTTCCATGGGGTTTATTAAACCAGGGTTGTTTTTCATGGCTGAGTTTGGGCCTAATTCTCCTCTGAGCAATGATGGCTGCCAACCAGTACAACCAGCAGTGAACTGGGCCACCATGCAGGCAATGCCCCGGGCCATGGGGCAAGGCAGCCGAGCCTGGTGCCCTGCTGCGGCTTCCCCAGGATCACCTCCAAAAGGAAGGGAGAGCAACCTGGAGCCAGTCTGCCCTCAGCTGTGACATTTCTGTGGCAACCCAGGCTTATAAAAAAGGCTCGAGCAGTTTTGATTTGTGTGACCGCATTAACGATATGCACAGCATTTGAATTTCATATGACGTGCGGGGAGAAGTTGTCCAAATTAGCTATTTATAAGGAGCGAAGTCAACTGCTAGGCAGCGGTTTGCAGTTGATTTATTCTCTCTGAAACTTTAGAAACCTGCATGACACTCGTACAAAGTGCGGCTGTGCACAAAATGTTTTATTCAACACTTGTTTACAAAGACAGACGCAGCACCCTGTGATGCCTAAAAAAGCCAACCAAAAATGACACATTCCCAAGAGGCGCTTAAAATTCTTACAGCTCTATTAACAACAAAATCACATGTATTAGTGGTTCTGTTGACTAAACAAAGACACTTTATATTGTAAAACTGACTGCAGATAGGCTTTGAAACCAGCTGTGCGTGGGTCTCGCCGAGCGCGGGTACCCCGGGCGCTGGAGGAGCTCTAATGGGGGTGGGGGTCTCACCCCGACAGCTGCTGTACGAGGGAATGTGCCCTCAGTCCATGGGCTTGCCACCTTGTAGTCATGGATAAGTCATATTTTCCTGAGTCTTTTGGGGATGTTTTGCCCCCTTTTCCCGCTGGGTCAGAGGCGGGGAGCTGGTCCGTCCCAGGTGCTCTTGCAGCCTCCATCTCCTCTCCTGGTGCCACCTCCTGGGCCATGCTGAGTGACAGACCCACCGGTGTGGACCCACCAAGGCAGGACTCCCTTGGGAGGAAGGAATAACACTATCTTGTTTTTTTCCCTCTCCCAGACCAGGGATCCCTTGCCCAGAGGCACATTTCAGCTGCGGGGGAGCAGAGTGGGGCTCTGAAGAATCAGACGCTGGTTTGCATCAGACAGTCTTCTGCTTTGCTGCGTCCTTCTCCATCCAGAGAGACATTCTCCAGGGACAGGTAAGTCCCACTGCAGCTTTCTGCTTTCGGTATCACGTTCAGTGCACAATGGCCAGGGCGGTGGAGCTGGAGAGGCGCCGGGTTAGTGAGCCCAGCTGAAGGAGCAGTCGCACAGCCCATCCAACTCAGCTGGTTTAATGGTGTCCCCATTGCAGGTCAGGGGGGTTGCTCAAGGAAAGATCATTTCAAGCAGTTGTATTTGATGTATTGGCATCCCAAATCCTGGGCCAGCACTTGGCACAGTGGAGAGGGGCAGGGACGGTTGTATTTGATGTATTGACATCCCAAATGCTGGGCCAGCACTTGTCACAGTGGAGAGGGGCAGGGACATCCCATAGGAGCTTGGGAAAAAGGGCAAAGCAGTTATCATTAATGCCAATGATGGTTTTGTTGGGTCACTGTACTAATGTTATAAATGAGGCACAGGAAACACGTGTTAACTGAGAAATCAGGCCTTCAACAAAACTTCTGCATAGGAAGCCTCTTAGGGAATTGAATCCTGGCTTAATCCAATGGAAATGGGACAGACACAGTGCCCCTCCAGCTCCCATCGCTCCAGGAACAGGGAGTGCTCAGCCCCGCGAAGGATCGGTCCCTTGGCCACTTGAGCCCAGCCGGGACAGAGAGGCAAACAGCGCCATAAATCTCCCCGTGAATGCGGGCAGGCAGCTCCTGAGGTCAGAGGAGGCAGCGAGGACTCTGAATAACCCTCGACAGCTGCCCTGTCCCTGCCAGGACATCCCAGACTCGCTGTTGCCCAACCTGAGGAGCTCATCCCAGAGGGAACACCACTGCGCAGGCTGCCCCGGGCTGGCTCGGTGACCCTGGTTGTCCCAGCACGGACAGCCAAGCTCTGCCTAATGCACTCAATATCTTCTGGGTTTCACTGAGAGCTGTCTTCTCTACCTTGTTTAAATTAGTTCAGCTCCACTGACCTCAAAGGATGTGACCAGGTATTCCAGAACAACACCAGCTGTGAATCAGAGTCTTCGTCAAGGTCCCTGGGCATCTTTTTTCTGCTCTACCTTGTTTATAAAGCATCATGCATTTTTTCTTTTCATAAGAAATAAAATTATCCTTATGCTCCATTCTTATAAAAAAAAATCTGTTATGATCACCAAGTTTACAGCTTATGGTGTCTCATCCATGTCAGATACTGATGTGATAAAGATCTTCCCAAATCGGTTGAAGCCTTGGAAGAAACCCTGTTGCTGCCCCCAAATCCCCTTTCTGATCAAGGCATTGATCCGAGTCTGCTGGATGGGGAGCTGAGATGAACTTTCTCTGGATCTCAAACGGACAAACCTGAGCCCTGATGGCACACAGCAACATCCTGGATCTGTCCCCGGTGGTGGGGACGGGCGGCCTCTGCCCAGCCTGTGCTCCAAGGGTGTCCATCCAACACTACACCCCAGCCATGGAAAGCCCTCCTGGGATGCCCAGGGTCCTGGTCAGGGCTGTTGATCTGGAATTCACTTAACTGCTTCTGTTTTTATGAATGATGATGTCTTTGCCCTTTTTCTTACTCTTCCCCAGCTCCTGTGGGATGTCCCTGCCCTTCTCTGCCATGCCAAGCCTCGCCCCATTGTTTGGTGTGACCCCTTCGAACCGAGGAGGCAAACAGGATTCTCTGATGCACAGGAAAGTATAATCGTGTTGGGTTTTTTCTGGAGTCACTCAGCGGATGGCGGCTGGTTTGCTGGGTTCATTGTGGAAGGCTCTTGGCAAACCGCCCGTGTCGATCCTCCCGTCTCCATCATCGATCTCTGCCGCGGCAACGGGCCTCTGCCAGACTCGGCCTCTCGTGCTGTCCGGGCTTGCCGCCATTCGCAGCCAGTTTTGCCAACACAAACACAAACCACCCCTCTCCCGGCATGGCCGTGAGTCACCCTGCGGGCGGCAGCCGGCTGGCTGCAGGAGCGGGCACTCGTCTGTGCCGGGGGTGCAGCGGATGCCTGTGGCACCCACCGCCGGGAGAGGCGAGACCTGCGTGCCTCCGCTGGACCTCTGCTGCCTCAAGCTTAGCTTAAAGCAAAGGCTCTGGTCCTTGAGACCCCCCATCCTCCCTGCAGGGTGGCCAGGCACAGCAGGACCTGGTACCAGTGCCCTGCCCTTGCTGGGACAGCGACCTGTCCCCCCTCCAGAGAGGACACTGAGCCCTGTCCTGCCTGGGACAGCGACCTGTCCCCCCTCCAGAGAGGACACTGAGCCCTGCCGGCAGGGACCCCAATTGCGCAGGCA
>NW_010142007.1:34515-36293 GCF_000699245.1 Pterocles gutturalis
ATGCTCTTCTTCAGCCCCACCATCACCATTCACAGTCCTTAGGTGGCTCCTTGTCACAGCACAGATGAAAATGTAATGTCTGAACAGAAAAGTACTTAAAAAAAAACCGAACCCAAACCTCTCTGTCTCATTTAGGGAGTAAGGATGTTCCAGTGGGTTTGTAAAGCTTATTGCACCCAAAGCCGATCGCCAGACATTGCAGAGGGAACGTCCCTGCGTGATCCCTTTTGGAGCACATCTGCCAACCGCTTGCCCCAAGCAGTCACGTTGCTTCCAAACCCACGCAGAAATCCCAGTGATGCCTCGGGACCTCGGCTTTAGCTTGCTCCGGGCTGCAAAGGGCCAAATCTTCCCCTTTGAGTGATGTCCCAGGACCTGCTCGGAGCCTGGGCTGCGGGGACAGTGGGAAGCCAGCGCGGATGCCTCCCCGTGTCCCTTAGGAGGGTGCACATGCCACGCTGGCCATGAAGCTGGCCGAGGGAGCAGGATTTTTGGCACCATGTGATGCCCCTCCGACATCAAAGCAAAGGCAAAGGCTGCGCTGGCCACACGCTTTGGAAGCACGGACACAGGAACGGGGGCAGATCCAGGCTGGAGGTATGCGATGGTGATGGTGTGCCTGGGTGCTATCTTTGGGGCTGTTCGTATGCACAATGAGCAGCGGAAGCATATTTCAGTCTCCCCCAGTTAAGGTTTTTTTCCCTGTAAGCACCCATGACTAGCAAGCGCTGGTTTTGATTCCTGCAATAGCCCATCCAAGCAGGTCACAGCGTGTACGGACAGACCCGGGAACGGGGGCATGTCCAGAGCAGCAATCGCTCACTGAAATGAGCCGCTGCTGGTGTGCGCTCTGCCTCACGCGCAGATGCTCGGTAAGCAGAAGTTAATGCAGTTAGAGAAAAGGGCTCCGTTTGGGGGGAAAAATCAATAACATCAGGGAGTTTATTACAGGGTTATGGGCCACCTGCTAGAAGGCAGCATCAGGCGGCATTACGCGGGGTTTCGGTGAGAGCTGATGGCACTGCACTCAGACAGGGCTAGCGCCAGAATTATTATTTTATGCCTCAGCAGATGGCTTCTGCTCAGGGGTTTTATCTTTGAGTGCAGACATACGACTAATCATCATTTGCTTTCTCCATCTCTGCTAACGTAAGCTGGGCAGGAAGCAATTGCCAGTTTGATGATGGTTCGTTACTGCCAGGTTCGTTCGGTCTGAAGCGGTGCAGCGGGAGGCAAAGAGGGTACAAAGGAAGATAATCAACCAGTTATCGGTGAGATATGGGGAAAAGCTGGGCTCAGAAGCTTGTCTTTCACTGGCCCATCTCTTTCTGCCTCTCAGACACAAAGCTTTCGGTATCCCATAGATAATTCGAGGAGGCATGGAGCTGGTGTCTTTGGATCATCAAGGTGGCAGAAGTCAAATGTTGGGAATGAGTTCATCCTGCCTTAGAGCAGGATAAGTCCCTTCCCAAAGTCCCTTCCAGCCTTGTTCTCCATCAGCCTCAGTGCTGAGGGAGCTGTGTGCCATCCGTTAAACTCTGCGTTGGGGAAATCAGATCTGGGATGCAACCTGGAAAGCCCAGAAACAGAAATCACAGCCTCGGCGGCATCGCGGCAGGGCCAGCACTTTTGGTGTTAGGGCCTCTCGGTTAGCTGCTTGCATGGTGTGCAGGAGCAGTGTCACCTGCTGAGCGGGGACAGGAGCACTGTCACCTGCTGAATGGGGACAGGAGCACTGTCACCTGCTGAGTGGGGACGGGAGCACTGTCACCTGCTGA
>NW_010142007.1:36357-42878 GCF_000699245.1 Pterocles gutturalis
CGCAGATGCATGGCAGCAGCAGAGAGGCTCGAGGACCTCGCTTTGTTGCAGGTTTAGTAGCTAGTGGCATGTGAGGTGGCCAGCTTCAGTAGCAGCACTTGGGAAACTCCGGCACCAAACCCGTGGTGTGCAAACGGAGATGCTCCCATGTCCTGCAGCGCTGCCGGGGCTGTATAACCCATAGTGTGAAAACCTCAGTGTTGAACCACTGCATTTGTTGTTGTGGATCTTCATTTTTTCTTCTTGGTTCCAGCTCGATTTGAATGAAAGCTGGGCAGAAAAGCGAGCTGTGGGCCGACGCATGCTCAGGCTGGGCACTCAGAGCATCTTTCACTGGAGCCGGGGATGGTTCTCCAGGAACGTGAGTTAATTCAGTTCCATGTGTACTGCCGTGGGAGGCTAATGAATATTATTAAACCCGTTGCACCGATTCACTTCAGTCTGCAAATGACCCTAATTTAACCTCCCTTATTTACTTTTAGGAATTTAAAGCTGGGAGGAAATCACTTGCTGAGTATTACACAGCAACGGCCGCGAAAGGCTGCAGTCCCGAGCCCCTGCTGCCAGCCCCACGGGCACCATTTGCTCATCAAAAAGCTAATTCAATATAGAAATGTCACGTTGCTTTTGTTTGTGATGTGATTCAATTTATAGAAACTGTCAGGTTTTTACCTGCTGTGGTAATTTCATTTAAATCCCCTCTGCCCTCCCAGCTGTCATCTTTCTTCCTGGAAAATCCGGAGTTTCTCCCAGTTTGTACCATTAGCCCTAACTCCCCGTGATTTCAGTGGGAAGGGGTCAGCTCACCGTCCCTCCAAGCTGATCCTTTTAGAAAATTGATGAACCTTTCAGTGGATGAGACCTGAGCTGAGAGTTTGGAAGGCAAGAGAAAACTGCTGCAGATTTCCCTGATTCTGTGCTTCCTTGTGAGGCTTCACCAAACCGCCGGCTCACAGCCTGGAAGCCCCCGTGGTGGGGCTGGAGCCTCTCCAGGAGCCGCAGAGCAGCTCCCAGCGACCGGGCTTCACACCAGGCAGCGAGCGTTGGCTTCTCCAGACAACCTGGACGTCCCAGAGCTCCTCGAGGGTTTGGTATCCAAAACTTAGCTATAAACAACTAATTTTCACAAAATGGAACTATTTCCATCTCTGCAAATATCCTGAAATCCTTTCAGCGTCAATTCTGTCTTCTTGGAAGTTAAATCTAAATTAGGACAAAACTCTTTTTAACTGAATTAACGGAATTAACTGACTTAACTATTGCCTTTGTTTGGCTTTGCCGGCCGTTAGCGGTCCTGGCTGTCACACAGCATCCTCTGACCATGCTCAGGGCGTGACGTCTGCCGGGAGCCGTCCCCTGCCTGGGCAGTGGGGCAGGTTACTGGTCCTTCCAAGAGGTGAACTGCTTTGTTTCAGTTTGCCCTGGGCACTTCTTTCCCACCAGATGCAGGACATCATGCGTTCTGCATTGCCTGAAGATGATGGCCATCAGGAGGAGTTGGTAAATCCCTTCTGGGCCACTGACACATTATTTGAAATGCCCAAAGATGACTAAACGTGGTACAATCAGGGCGCTTCCCTCTGGGCATTCATTCGGCAGCAGATCTGAACACAGGCTGGAGGTGCAAAGCAGTGACGCTCTCCTTCCCCTGATCTTTAGAGCTGAAAGCCAGCCCTGCCTGCCCTGGCAGCGGGGTGCTTGTCCGCATTTAATGGCTTTTTTTCCATTGTTGCTCTTTCTGATTTCAGCTAATTCAATGCCCATTTTTATTCCGATCTTTTATTGTTTGCAGCGTGAAGAGTCCACCTGCAGCCCACATTGCTGAGATGCAGCGTTTTCTTTTCCATGGCGGTTTTGAAGACAACCAGCCCTTGATTGCCCGATGCCATGGTGGCTGGCGGAGCGACTGCAGGTAATGTTTCAGAGATTCACGTGGCTTAATCGTTATAATTTCCCTGTGCCTCTGGGGCCTGCCTGTTGGGCTCGTCACGTTATCTAACCAATTGCTGGGATGGTGTTCTAATGGCAGACGCAGCAGGCTGCCTTTGAGCAGGGAGGTACAAAGGACCCGCAGCATCGCTAGAGGTGAGCGTTTCAGACGCGCTGGGCAATGGCCTGATTTCCCTCTGATTGAAGTCGATGGGAAATATTCTGCTGACTTCAAAGGGGAGTGGGGTGAGGTTACAGCCAAACACTCTTGGAAATCCCACCCAGCACTTCATTTTTCTTGACCTGAAGGCCAGTTCAGTCAGCTCTGCTGCCACAAAGGAGCTTTCAGGAGTCCTGGAAAAGCCGCCGGAGTGATTTTAGCGCTGGGTTCACATGGGAGCAGCACGTGAACTGCGGCAGATCTCCAGGACGGTTCAGCCCTCCCAGGTTCTGGTTTCTTTTCTGCGGATGTCCGGCTGGCATCGCTCGTGCTCTCTCCTCGTTGACTGTGCGGAAGGTCAGGGCAATGGGATTCCTAATTAGACACTGCAGAGCTCAGTGGGGTGAACTCCTGCAGAGGGACAGGAGGATTTGGGGAACCCTGACAAAACCTTTGGCTTTGCTGTGCGTCAGCCACAAGAACGAGGTGGCCTGTGTGCCTGGAAAATCTTTACATCATCTCTGCCACCCATGGCGTGAGCCGTGACTTTGTCTCTTCCCATCACAGAGAAAATGGGCTTGAATTCCTTTTTCTTTTGTGTTTCTTCTTTTGTCATTTTCCACGTTTTTCTTTTGTGCTCCTGTAACACCACAGTTACAGAGCTCTATGCAGGGCGGAAATCAGCCATTTCCATACCTTCCCAAACATTCTCATAAAGTAATTTGCTTTTAAAGTCACATAGATTTGTCGATATGGAATTGTTATCCGCACAGGGCCCATTCCTACCCCTGCCACTGCCTTCTGTTGTGAGCCAAGGCCAGGTACTCCCTCTGTGCCACAGCTCCCACCTCTCTGAAGGGGACTAGGAAGCTCTCAAGTGGGTCAAGTGACATCAGTTTGTCTTTTAAATCCCTGCTTCTTGCCACTGCCACAGTAGTCATGTGTGAGTGTCAGGTGTGATTTGCTGCCACCCCAAAACTGCCTGAAAAAAAAAATGAAAAATGCAAAAATTGTTCCTACAGCCATTTGTTTGCACGCCTTAAGCTGCAGCTTGAGCACAACCCTTTCTAGCTCACACACACATACCTTTTTTTTTTTTTTTCCTACCTTTGCCGTGGCTAGAAACCTAATACTGTTACTGTTTTAGAACACATACTTGGTTTGCACTTTCTCAGCTCCCTCTCAATTTCTTGAAGGAATCTGGGGTACCAACGGCCACGGAAAACCAGGTTAGTGCACAGTAGAGGCTTTCATGGCCACTAATCTTGATGACAAAATTATTCGAACAAACACTTCTTCTGTCACCAATATATATTATGTAAAACCTTGTGACTTTGATTATGTGTCTATAATACAGATTAGTCTGTTTGGGTGTTTGGTGCTGACCTCCAATAAGCTCCTAAAGTATTAGCAAGAATTTGCAAGCGACAGGCAGGCAGAGGTGCTGTTCTGCCTAATCCCATTCTCAAAACTCTGACTCTATGTGTCTGAACAGTTTCTGTTCCTTTTCTCAAGGCACCACGTTATTTCTTCCTCTGCACCCTCCCAGCTGCCTTTGTCCTTCTCTCCCCTGCTTCGATGTATCACAAATGTTGGAAGATTTAGCTAACCTTATGGATCAGAGCCAGGAAGACAGCGAGAACAAATTTAGAATAAGAGGCAGAGAATGTACCAGCTGGGAGGTGATGCTGTCGATCTCCATGGAGACCTCTTTAGTTACAGCTTTGCTAATTACTCTGTTGAATTGGATAGTGACTGATTGAAAGCTCACCCAGGTCAATGGAGTGACTGGCCGTGTCTCAGGACCAGGAGGAGTGCACAGGGCAGAGCCCCCAAGTGTAGTTGTCTCCTTGATGGCCAAAACACAACCTAAGGAGAATCCAGACACCTTGATCTGGTTTCCTGCATGCGGACAGCTTCTTCTACAGAAAAAAGCCCCGCAGAAACAAATGTAGACCTTGTCTTAGCAAAATAAGAGGTTGGATGAGGCTTTGAGCAACCTGGGCTAGTGGGAGGTGTCCCTGCCCATGGCAGGGGGTGGAACTCGATGACCTCTAAGGTCCCTTCCAACCCAAACCCTTCTGTGATTCTATGATTCTAAAATTTTTTTCTTAGGCATGCAGGTGAACCACTTCCATCATTTTGTTTACAGCATGTGCACTTCCCACAGGAGTCAGCTCCTGCGGGAGAGGAACTGGGACAAGACCCACAGAAGCCTGTTGGCTCTGAACGCCAAGATAGGACACAGCCCTACGCAGGAGCTGGGCAACTACAGATATCTGCCCCGTGTCCCCAGGATGAGCCTGCTTCATGGCTTGGGAGAGCAACGGGAGGGATACAGACACAGGCAGGAAGGAATGCAGCCAGAGAAAAAGCAAAGGCGGCCCCACGTCTGCTCAGTTTTTTGGGTTAGGACATCTCTCAGCTCCGAGGGGACTGGGGTCATGCCTGGGGACCCTCCCCACAACCACACCACAAGCAACAACAACCCTCAGGGGGAGAAGTTTGGATCCACGGCACTGCAGCTCAGGCTTGTCTTTACTTGAAGCCAAACTGGCTTTAGACGCTAATCCACTGAACAATTTCCAGCTGTTATCAAAATCTAGTGGACTTCTTAACCACGAGTCCCTGAGCTGATGTACCAACCCCCTCAGGTTCCAGTTCTCTGGCTTGTTTGTTCAGAAATTATTTATTTGTCCTACAAATAGGAACAATGTTAAATTAACAAATGAAAAAAAAAAAGCCACACACCATGCCTGATTTCTACAGGGATTTGTCTGCCTGAGCAGATCCTTCCCCTGCAGATGACCATTCCCCCAAATATCAATGCCATTTGCCAACCCCCCATCAAATTTCTGTCCGTGCTGCTCACACTTACTGAAAAATCTCTTTCTTAAGTACCCAGCTTCCCCTCAAGCCCCTGCGGGATGCTCAGCAGGGCTGAAAAATCCATGGGATCACTGCTCACCCACAGTTCAGGGATGCTCCAGGTGGCTCAGACCTGTCCTAAAGCCCAGCCCTCTGCACCACTGTCAGCGTTGTGGTTCCTGCCTGGCAATTTGGTGAAAAGAGCCGTGATTTAAGGTCAGAAGAAAGACAATTGGTGAGTTCCCTGCAACTTTGCAATTCACGGGAAGGATTTATTTCTCTCGTTAAGAATAGAGAAGCCAAAGGAAGGGCCCCAGCCACCCTGCCTCGGGTGCTCATCCTGTGTGACACTAGGCAGCTGGAAATTACTGGGTCCAAGCTTGTCACCTTTGGCTCATTTGACAGCAGGTAGAAGACAAGAGGCACCTCCAGAGGGTGATGTGTCTGTGCTATTCTTAGACACCTGCCCCAGGACGGGATGAATCAGCCTCTGTGCTGCATGTTTCTTCCCATGGGCACGAAGCGAGCGTTGGGTGACGCAGGCTCAGACTTGATAACGTGGAGCTTCGAGTTTAACCCAATTCACCTCCAATCTCTCCCAGGGACTGCCGTGGGGCCAGCACAAAAACTGGTATAACAGAAACTGCTTCGCCTGTGTAACTTTGACTTGGCTGAAATCATCTCCTCTGCATTCAAACGCTCAGTGAAAGGCCCCAAGTGAGCAGCATAAACGAGCTTAAATCTAGGTGACTATTGGGCTTGACTTTTAATCCATTCCATCTTCATTCTCCACCAGTTCTGCCATTTCCCTGAGCCTTAATGCCATAACGGCTTTAAATCTCTCTCTCTCTCTCTGTGTGTGTATGCACATTAACTATAGTGTTTCAGGTTTCTGACTATCCCTGAATCTTATTTCTAATACCCTTACACAAGGGCAGGGTTGGTTGAAATTGACAGAAACATTGTTTTGGTGGGTTCGGTGGGGACTGGGTGCTTCAAAGATGATTGTACAGCTGTATCACGGTGTAACTGGGAATTAAGCCTTTAAAAAGACGTTTAGTAATAATTTGAAATGACTGAGAACTTGGTTAAAGGAGTTGGGGAATTAAACCTGAATTGCAAAGGATGTGAAAAACTTCCCAAGCCTTAAAAAAAGGAGCAAAGACCAGACAGACCATGGTTTCTCCAAAAAAGGAGAAAAGAACCAATCCGGAGGTTCAGTCACAGTCATCAGCTTGCAAAAAGAGAGATATTCAAACTAAACCAATAAAATCTGGAAAACTTGCTCTGAGGACAAAGAATGGCCCAACTCTCCCTTGTGGTTACTCCAAGCAGCAGCAGGATGTCCAAGCACGGAACAGCCGAGGGCTGGCTCGGCGTGGCCAGGCATGACCCAGCGTTCCAGCGATGCCCACAGGCTGTCACAGCTGTCCCCAAGGCTGGTGGAGACGGCTGCCCCTCGGGTGGTGAACACACAGGGAGCTCTAAGCACCTGTAAATCACAAAGGAAATGAAATATCACAGATTTGGGCTCCACACACACACTCTCGCTGCAGCTCGGAGC
>NW_010142007.1:42909-45054 GCF_000699245.1 Pterocles gutturalis
GCGTGTCCCTGCTGAAGGCCAGGGACCAGCAGGTACATTGGGGAGACGAAGCGACTGCTCGCTTTTGCGCAGCCGAACCATGAGCACGCAGCACAGGGTGTGATTCCCTGCAGCTTCCCAAGGCGCTGGCCAGCCTCCTGCCAGCGCTCTGTGCCTCCGGATGCGCGCAGCCCCCGCCTCTCGGCAGGGAATGGACACACGTGTGCCCTGTACAGGTACGGGCAGCGCTGGGGCTCGCCAAGCGCGGGCACACACCCAGCTGCCATATGGCAGAACAGAGGGAAGGAGCAGGGAAAGAACATGTTCTGGGCTCCGCTTGGTTCCGGTGAGAGCAGCACGAGTGCCGGTAAACAGCACAGCGAGGGGGCAATGCCTGTGAGGGGGTAACGCGTGCGAAGGGGTCTGAGGGTCCACGCACAAAGCACGAGCAGGAAGGCTCATGGCAGCAGCCGGGAGTTTTGAGTCAAGGGAACTCACTGCTAATCCTCTTCGGCACAGTTTTTCTTGCAGGAGGAAATCTCATGACTCCAGGGAGAAGTACGTTGTGTAACCAAGCGATGGTGAACCCGAGTTGCATTTAACAGGGCTTGGCACCAGCACGGCAGGGTAGGATACTCATCCCGAGAGAGCATGAGAGACACCGTCTCGGTGCATTGCCCGCCGGCTTCGAGTCCTTAAAAGCCCTGGTGTGGCCTTGGGAGAAGAACTCAAGTTCAGGGGAAAAAAAAAAAAAAAAAAAAAAAAAAAAAAAAGAAAAAAAAAAAAAGAAAAAAAAAAGGAAAAAAAAAGCCCCATAACCCAGAAGAAATGCGCTCAGTGCGTGGGGCTTCCCTGCGCTTGTTGTTGAAACGTTGCATAATGTCCCTTTGCACTGCGCAGAGCTTTGAAATCCGCAGGATCAATGCTGTATGGAGACACTATGGATGTGCCGAGACAAATTCAAGGCATTTTATAATTACAGCAAGAAGCACTAAGCCACACTCAGGCTCCTCTCGCTGTTCCACCGTGACATCTAGCGGCACAGCTCAGCTCCGCTGAGGAACCGGGGGCTGCCTCTGCTTTCAGGCCGGTTCCTGCGCTCGGCTCCGGGGTAGCTTTTCTCCATTCGTCCCAGAGATGTCACGTACGACTTGATCCTGCTGGATTTTTCCAGATTTAACAAGTTGGGATTCAAAGCTTTCACGGTGTGCAGGGGAACGTTCTGCTTCCCAGAACGTATCGCCAGGTCTCCACGTTTGCGTGCCTTGTCGTTGTTTTACAACTTCATGCTGCAGATGCTGCAAAGAGACAAAAGGGGTCCTGGGTTAACAGGGCGATCATTTAACACAGCCCTCACTGCAGGAGGAAGTGAGTTAAAATAAAACATATCTAGGTGACAGTAGCACACAGTTGAGGGCTGCTCTTCCAGGTCCCTGGGGCCTGAATTTGCCGCTGTCACTGGGTGAACTGTGTTTGCAAACCAGGAATCGTTCCTCAAGCCGTTGGTTCTGTATTTTGGTAGGAGCTGGGCAAAATTTTTGCTCAGCCTGTTGCAGTCTTTTGCATCAGATCATCAGCACGTGATCCGGTGTTAAAAAATACCCCTGAGTCACTGCCTAACCTTTGTCACTCTGGTTAAAAATGTCACCTGCTGTCCCTCCTGCGCTCAGGGGACGCTTTGCAGGGATGCTGGGCACTCGGAGAGACAGAGAAACCCAGCCTGTGGGGCTCAGCCTCTCCCGGCTGATTAAAAGGAAGATGATTGTTCTTCTTCTGTGTGTTTTGAAGCTTCATTTATACTGATGCTTAGGAGCTGTTTGGTCGGTAAATGCTGCAGGCAGAGTCACATAATTGCCACAAGTGCCATGGCAGGAACAGCAGTCCAGAGCCACTCAATTAAATGGTAGGTTAGAAATCATGTCGCTAATAAGAAAACTAAGCAATAAAGGAGAAGCAATGGAAAAAAAAAACAGCTTAGCACAAATTTCTCATTGGTGGCAGACACTTGATGCCAAAATAGAAACCTTGGAGCTGAAAAAGAGCTCTCCAGCACACACTGACTGCAGGGATTTAATTAACAGCGTGAGTAACGAATGCACAGAGAGGCCAGGGCTGGGCACTGGGGGTGCTGGGGCTGGAACTGGGGGTGCCGGGGCCGGGCACTGG
>NW_010142008.1:0-212 GCF_000699245.1 Pterocles gutturalis
CATCCCACCGCCACCCCCAGAGGTATTCGACCATTGGGACGGGGGGGCCGCTTGCCCCCTCCTCACCTGGCGCTTGCTGTCGGGCTCAATGGGGTAATTGCAGTGCTCGCAGATGTCAATGTTCTCGATCCAGTCCTCGTCATAGTCCGAGCTGCAGCAGCAGCCCATGTTGGCTGCAGGGGGACGAGAGGCGCTGGGGGGAAACCTTTACA
>NW_010142009.1:0-212 GCF_000699245.1 Pterocles gutturalis
CCCGGGGGTGCCACGGGGCCTTGCCTCCGGCTGCCGCCATTGGATGCGTGGTGCCCGATGCTATGGGATTCCCCGGGGGCTTCCAGTCCTGGCAGCACCCAGCGTCTGGCCACAGCTCCCTGCCTTTGAGTGCGTGTGATATCTCCCAGTATAACCAGTGCAGAAGGGCCCACGTGGTCTCAGGGCGCCAGGAGCCCAGAGGGATGTGGCAG